>NW_013665649.1:330991-364095 GCF_000517525.1 Limulus polyphemus | reverse complement strand
ACTACTTACTTTACTTTTTAACTTTAACGTTACGGTTACGTTAGTTAGTTAGTTAGTTAGTTATTAGTTAGTTAGTTTAGTATATATATATATATATATATATATATATATATATATATATATATAGATAAATAGATAAAATACTAACAATTTTGAATGCTTTAAAATGTCTTTTTCATGAATTATTCAGATGAATAAATTAGTAACACCAATGCTATTTTTTTTCTATTTTATATAAATATAGATTAACTGTGGTTAGTTAACCTCGAAACTCCATACATATGGTATATAAAGTAATTATAATGATACTTTACAATTACATAATTACTCTTATTTGACCATGTTCCTTTCAGTAAATGCTAGGCCTTACTTTATTTTCAAGGTAGTACATTCAGATAATAGAATTATTTTTTAAAGCACAAGGCTCATTGTTGTTAAGTATCACATTGCAAAGTTGAATATTTTTCTTAAGTTTCAAAATGATATGAAAAACATGCATGTTGATCTCATATTTTTTCATAATAGTTGTGAAATTTAGCACCTGTCAAAAGGTCATAATGTGGTTGGTTTATTCGTACAATTCATAAGCCATTCTTTTATAGAGCAGAATATACAATGAAACTTTAAATTGCTGTTTTTATTATATAGATGTATGTGTGTAATTAAGTCAAAATAATTAGTTGCATTATTCTTAAATATGTTTAAATATGCTTATTGTATCCTTGTGGCTTTTTAGGTTTCTTTACATGGATCTGTGTGAATATTTCAATTTTTGATCAAAATGCAAAGACCACAACTAAATCTCAGTATGAATATTTAACATTTATTTTTTGTTTGTTTTTTATATTCTTCAGTCTTTCTTACACAGTTCAATAATAGACTTCAGTTCTTACTTTGAGACATGTTATTTGTTACACAAATGAGTGGCTCTAAGTCCAAGAGTATGTTATTAAAAATATACATATACATTGTCTTATAATCACCCTTTAAAATGACTTAACTATATTTAAATATTCTGATGTTTTCAACATGATTAAAAAAAAGTATTGTTTTTAATCTGTTATCCAGTAAGCAAAGAGTTAAACCACATTTTAAGTACATGTAGGTGGATTTGGTAGAATTGTTCTAGCTTTCCTAAAGAAGAATTACAGTCCAAAATAAAACTTTTAATTAATTTAAATTTCATAAGGTGTACCATTTCTACATCTCCTAGAGTTGTACTTACAGCAAATCTGGGAAAAAATAAAGTACACATTTAATCATGCAACAAAAGTTATGACCTCGGAGAATTTTACTTTTCAATTGCAAAATATTGGATTCACTCAACTGTAATAAGATACAAATCATATTGCAGTTTCATGTCATTTGCTCTAGACTAGTATTGTTGTTTTTTGTTTTTTTATTCATAGCCAAAATATCTCAACCACTACTTTGTCTGTCATATTCAAGTCAGCCTGAAGATCCCTGGTACTGAGCAAATATAGGTATTGTTAGCACTGGATATAGCTGATGTGAGGTGTTTGAAATATTATACACTGTATTTTCACTCCAAAGATATTATTAATATTGATATGAAATGCTTTCTTTGAAAGAAATTACCTGTAGTGAAAAACTGTAGTATGATTTTTTTTCAAGTATTTTTTTTTTAATGTACAAGTGTACAATTTCACAGGTGGACTGTAACAAAAAAATTTGGATTAGATGACTTTTATTTGAAACTTAAACATTCAAGACTTGTGACTTTATTTTTGAAATCAGACATTATTAAGGTATTTAGTATGATTCTCTCTTACTTAAATTACTCTACATGAAAAAAACAAAAATTAAACAAATACCAGTATACTAGTTGTACTTTATAGCTATTATATAGAAATCTGAGATCTACTTTTTGTAGAGTGTATTTGTGGGTTATTTAAACGTAATATAATTTGTATATACTGTAGAATGAAATTGAAAATTTAATCTGCAGGTTACTTTTATACACTATGTGTTTGATTTCTTTATTAGGTAAATTCCAGTCTTTTTTTTAGTGAAAATGGAATGATATGTCCATTCATACAATTTTCTCTGGAGAAATGTTATCTTTCACACATATATATATAGTACATAAACAAGTGAAAGATTATATTTTTATTTATCATTTATCCAAGCTATTTTCAAACTTACGTTTATTCACTTTAATGAAAAAATAAATCCTTTTTCACATTTGTCAAAGTTGGCAAAGCTGTAAAATGTGTGGATAATCTACAAAACATTATTCATGAGTTTTTTAAGTCTTGTAGCTTTATAATACCTTTATTTTATAACACAATGTAAAACCTTACATAGTCTGAGAGTAGAAAACTCACCATTTGCTCATTTAATTACAACAAGTGGACAGATGTTACTATGGACTTCCATCAATTTTCTTGATTTTTGAGACAAAGTTTTGGGTTTCACACTGAGTCCTTAATTAGGTCTATTTTTGGTTTACTTTTGTCTTTATAGATGAGCTTGAGGTAGCATTAATTTGAATGTCCTTTGTATACACAACATACCATCTTAATGAGAAGCCCAGTATATATATAAGCCTTAAAATTATTTTATAAACTCCATTGTAATATCCAATCATAACCTTAAAGTCTATGATGATAGCTCCCAAAAGTGTTGAGGATATCCCATCTATCAACTCCTACTGTCTTTCACTGTGTGCAGCCAGTTGAAGGAAGGCAGTTACCCTTAAATGTTTTGCTAATACCAAAAGTAGAAATAAAATAAAATCACAACCAATTTCCATTATGACCTTAAGGGTATGACTAAAATAAAATAAAAATTGTAGGGCTTATATTGTGGAGTAAAAGTGAATTTAGATAGTGGCAATGCCATAGCAAAGCAACTCTTATGTAGTAATTCATTAAGTTCTTTTATATGTAAATATAGTGAAACAACTATGCATCTGTTAGTAGTTAATTCATTACTGAATGCTTTGTAGATTATATTTTTATAGTTTGTTATAATGCTTTCAATATTATGGAATTATTTGGAAAAGTGGATTTCCAAGCTAGAATTCAGGGTTTGAAAGAAATATTTCAAATAAAAAAAACAACCAAAAAGTATTGTCAGGCCATGTATCAAAGAGTCCAGGATTTGATACATGCTGCCACCGAACATGCTTTGCACTTTCAGCTATGGATACAGTTAAACTTATCGCTTTTTTTCAAAGAGCTGGCATTACTGGTTGGCTGTTTCCCTATGGTCAGTAGTTCAGCTATTCCTGGATTTTAGGAGTCTCTGACCTGGCAGTTCAGGTTGGAAAATTCCAAAGTTCGTGGTCATTGTGTTTTATTTACCAGTGATTTACATGTATCCAACAGAAGTAATGTATGCTTGCAATTGTGGTTAATTTTCACTTAGAAGTCCTATCTAATTCCTTAGTTTCTATTTTTATATACGTAGAAATGATATTTTGTTATTGTTATTTTTTCATGTTAGTGGTGTAAATGTATGAAATTTTAAGTGCCAAGATTATAGAAGCACATTAATGATTGTATTTTGCAAAAGAGAAAATGAATATAATATTATAAATTGTAGTGATAGTTAACTAATCTACCTCAGTTGCTGCATGCCATAATATTTTATGTAGCCATGTTATGAACCTGTCCTCACGTTAATTTTTAGTGGTCTGCATGTAGACAAGACCTGTGTGTTATTTTAAAATTCCTATAAAATAAGAGCATTTCATAATTGTCATTTTATGGATATGACTGGAAAATAAACAAGTGCTTCTACATTTTTAAGAAAACTTCCAAGGAATCTCAGTAAAATGTTTAATACCTTTGGGCAGATGTAAAGAATTGGCAATGTATTCTACGCTGTACCTTCAAGGGTAAAGAAAGATTAACATTGTCAAAGTCTAATTTTTCTCCAGGGCTTGAAATAAGTTCCCTCTTAAACAAATTACATGTAAGACAAAACAATAAAGCACTTGTTATTAATTATTCCAAGCCCATACTGTACAAAGTACTTGTTAACCAGGTTTTATTACAAAAATAAATCACATTTACAAATTGAACTTACTTCTTATAAAGTAGTTAATTATTCTGAATTCTATTTTGTAAATTCTGTTTGCCTCATCCTGATTAAATGTTCTAATATGCTCCAGTTTCATATTTTTTTAAATGTGTGTCTTTTCTTCATTAGAAATCATTGAAGAAAATACCAACCCACAACATCAGTTGATTTTGTTTTGAATTTTAGATGCATGATAGTGTAGAGTATGATAACCTTACATTGTGAGTATTGTATATGATGATAAAATTTCTCATCTTACGAGTAACAATGTAAACAAGGTTTAATGGATAAAAAAGTAAATGTTAAACAAATAAAAGCAGGAAATATCTAATATATTACATACCAACCTTTTTTTTTTCTAGTTTTAATCTCATGTAGATAAAGTATTCCAACCTGAGCATAACTTACAAATTATCTAAAACCTTGGAGTTAATAAACATTTAACTCTTTAAAGTTAAGAATTTGCAAGTAGAAATTAGTTTACAGAATATGTAGAATTCAAATAGGGTATTATTTTGCACTTTGGATTTCCTTGGTTTATAAGTTATATCTTGAAATGTTAAGAGAAAGCAGTACTTGTAAAATGAAGTTGGGCTAATAATGAAATACATATTTTTACCTGAAAACAATGCTTTTATGTATTAGATCATGTATAAAAACTGCAGTTTTATGTGTTTGTGTAATGTAACACAATTCAAATGTTATGTTTGATGGATACGGATGTTCTCTCCTTTTAAGTGATATTTTAAATATACTTTGATTGTAGACTCAGTATTTCAAATGATGATAAACATGGTATTCAAAGGTAACTGGAAGGTATGACAGTAAGCAATATTTATCTTTCTCTACAAGTCTCTCATTGAAAGTGTGGTGTTCATATATATGAACAAGTTGATGACTAATGCTCAATTATAGATTTATAGAATCTAATTGTTAAAATATAATACTTTTATGTTGGTAAAGTAATGTCAGTGTAATGGTTGTATATATTTGGTAAACATTTTAATGGCTGGTGGTTCACTATAATAGGTGGTTGGTGGTTTATTATAATAATGATATTAATAGTTTGTATCAAGGCTTACCATTATATAAAAGTAGGCAAATATAAGCTATAAGCAATGATTTCAAGTAGATATGCTTGTTTAATACTTTTTTCACATAAGTCTGTAAATCTTTTTACAAGTGTTTACTAAGTAAAATTTTATTAAGATTTAGATTTCTGTCAAAGAGTATAATAGGTTTTTTTTTACACAAATATGTGTTTAGTTTATTGATCTTGGAATAATAGGGCCAACTCAAATTAGACTAGGAACATAAATATGCTAGAAACTTCCAGGTGTTGCAGTTTTTTTTTTATATTTTTCAAATAATAACTGACACAAGAACAAAGGTTTCTTTCGTACTGTGATTTTAATGCATAGGAAATACGTAGACATACACTTGCATATCTTTAGTTAACATATTTTTGCACCACTAACAATTTAAACAAAGACAATGGTGTTTACTATTAAGGCTTACAATTTTAGGTCAGGTGCGTGTTTGATAATCAGTGTACTATCTTTCTAATTCTTTTGTTTCATTTAGCCTACATAATGGATTTAAAGTGTCTTATTGTGAAGTGTTTTATCCTCTAGTTTAAATTTTATTTTCTAGTAATCAAAAAATAATTCAACAATTTTCAAATTAAAATATGTCATCCTACTTTTGAAACTTTCCAGAGTAACATACAAATACACTCTCCATGTTTGATAACAAGGATACTGAGGCTCATCCACTCTGTTCAAATCAAGGAACACTTGAACATTAAGCTCAATTTTGCATTCAGTGATTTCAAACATGACTTAGAAAATTACAACCATTGTGTGAATGTCAGGAACTTTAAAATCACCAGGCTGGTTGATCAGTGCTGCCACTTTATACTTTTTGTAAGGTATGATATTTTTGGGGGTATGTTCTATTTTTGATACTTTTTGGTATGTTTTTCACCTTTTATACTTTCTCAAAGTATCTCAAAACTGATTTTGTTGCATGTAATATGCATCAGTATTAGACCTACCCCAGATATTACGTGTGTGTGGTAGTTTAGGTTGTTAAAAAGTGCTTCAATAACAAATGCAAGTGAGTTAACCCTTTAATTCAGTTGGTACAACACTTGCCTGGTGTATGAAAAGTTTTGAGTTTGAATCTAAACTAAAATAAAATTGAAATTATCACAGGAAAAACTGTTGCCCAACTAGTGGTCAGCCTGAGATAAGGCTTGATGAAGGGCCTTGTTTGTGAGAGAGGAAGAATGTGGTAGTTTGAGTTTTAAAAAGTGCCTTACTTGTAAGATCAGTTGGTAGAGCACTTGCCTGGAGTTGAGGGATATTTGGGATCAAATCAGAGCCCAGAAAATATAAAAAAAGGAGGTTATCACACATGTAATGTTATTAGTAATGAGTGTATTTTGATGTTGATATAGTTTGAGAGCTGTCTATAGTGAGTCATGTACATTGTCTTGGCTTTTCTTTTAATCTTTCAGCTGTAGGGAGATATAAGCAAAGAAGGAGCCATATGTATAGACCAATTGACAGTACTCAATCAGGTTTCTAAATCTTTCAGTGGTAACAGTTATTTTTACAGTAATTGAAAGCATGGTAACTTGGTGCAAGTTTTATACTTTTTGGCCCAGTTTTTGTACCTTTTTTTTTTAAATCTAAAAGTGCAAAGTGCAACTTTTGCATTGAAAGAACATTAACAAGTTAAAGAAAACATACTGATCATGAAATAAAGTCCTGTTTGGAAATGTCATGCTTGTGCAAAATTGTTGCTTCAAAATTTGACTAAATGTAGCATGCATTTTGTCATTTTCAATAATGTTAATTAAATCATTCACTGGGCTTCTAAGTGTTTTTTCTGTTCACTGCATCAAACCTTCAGAATCAATGTTATCTAGTAAATCCATAAAATAATCTGGATTTTACCCAGCTTTGGTGGTGCTTGTTGCCGTTGCTCTACAGGCCTCTCCGACATCTTTAGGGAAACATGCATAGAAGGTGGAAATAATTTCTTACTGTATGGAAACATTAACACAAAAAGTTACGATCCAACACCTAGCGCAGGAATTTTAAAATAAAAAATCCTTATATGTACCAGCTGCAGTGAATGGGTTAACCAAGGGAGTTTTCTCACTACCAAATAATATTTGCTTCTGTTACAGATTAAAAGAACAACAAAATTTAGCTTGCAGGATCAGTACTGATACACCAAGGGTTATGATACAGTGAATAACACACAAAGCAAGTTTAAATGATAAACTTTGTAGTTATCATTTGATATATAAAAGTAGTTTTAAATTTAAAATGATAGAATAATTGAACTACTAATAACTACTATACATCTGTAAAAACATTTTTACAGAAATCTGTTGAAAGAAACGTACAGTTAATAACCACCTACTTGTTTTCAGTAGTTTTCATTAGCCTCTTTCAGAAGAATTTTGGTTGTTGTTGACAGTTAACTGTTACTTTTTCATTAAGTAGTTGACAACATATTCTGTACAATTAACTATGAGTTCTTTTTTTTTCTTACTCAAGCTGTTTAAAAACTTAGCTCATGTGCAGTTTTTAATAGTTGTTCATCAACACTAAGTGGTCTTCACTGTAAACACTTGTTAATTTGTGTTTGTATCAAAAACATACTCTAAAACTAAAGAATGCAGCATTAATCCATCATTCATAAATTCACATCTTAGATCTTACTTGATAATCGGATAAACAGAGTAAAATTTAATGAAAGTACTCTGTTTATCCGATTATCAAGTTTCCTTTCAATTACGACAGAGTACTTCTTTTCGACAGAGTACTTCCTTTCGTCGTATTAGATCTAACTGTTATAGTTTCTTTCTGGGGAAATCCAGCATGATTGTTAAACTTCTGTGAGTGTTTTGTTCATTTGAACTGTTATGCTCACCTTGGACACATTTCTTTTCAAAAATCTAACTTTTGGTACCAGGAAGCCATCTCGCATAATTTGTTTTAAGGCATAAATGTAATAGCTTAAAAAATGCTCTCTCATGCACTAAACGATGCATGACTCATTCCAGAGGTAACGATGTAATCCTGGAATGAAGGTTATTTGCATGTCTAATTATATCAAAGAAATTTTCACATTTATTCAATTTGAGGTTAAGTTGGTACATTTAAGAACCTGTTTACAGCTTACATTCTATGCATACAAGACCTGTGAAGTGACTGTTTGCAAGAAAATTTCAAACACTGCTGACAGGCAAGCTAGGTTATCACTGAAACCTTTTTTCTTTGTGTCAATTAAAATCAGATGTTTTTTAGCTGGAAAAATACAACATCTGTTAACTCTGACTTAGTAAATTTCTAGTAAGAATAGTACGTTAATAGTACTTAGAAATGAACATGATGGTTTGAGTTGAACGTAATGCAAGTTCTGCACCATTTCTTTGATAGAAATCATAAAGATTTAGTAGCAATCTTATTCTGATAATATCTTTCCTGCTTCATGACATTTTATTATACACTTATTTCTGAAGTTGTTGTTTTGTTACTATTCAAATCTATTATTCCCTTTGACAGATATGTATATATATATTTGTCTACTTTGCATAACTGTATTGTTAAAAATATGTTTTGGTATAACATTTAACTATTTGTTTGTATTTAGTATGTAACAATTATTGTGCATTACTCGCAGAATTCAGTTATCAAACGTGATTAATATATTATACTAACAGCATCATGTAATGTGATGAAATAAATTTATTCTGAAGTTATAAAGTGGCTCGAGTATCTTTTTTTGGTCTAATTTATAGAAGAGTGGGACAAAGCAAATGTTTTATCAACCAAAAGATTACACACAAAAAAAATACAAATAGCTATAAATTGTATTTCTATTTTTACTCAAAACTTTTACTTTGCACGTTTCATTGATAGATGCATATAACTGTTCGTTGAGTTTTGATGGACGTTAAATAGAAGATACCAAAGTATGCCTTGGACTGTGATCAACTTAGTCCTATCTGTTTCGAGATCATTAGCAGTTCTGTACATTTCACTTAGTACGTATTACTTTTAAGCCTAAAATCCTTCCTGCTTCATGACATTTCATTTTACACATATTTCTGAACATGTAATTTTGCTAATATATACACCTGTTATTCCCTTTGACAGATACCTGTGTATAAATTTGTCTACTTTGTGTAACTGTATTGTTAAAATTATGTTTATAACGTTTAACTGTTATACTAATTCTTCAGAGTTTATTCTATTTCACAATATCTTACAATCCATGAAATATTAAGCCGAATGTAGCCCAGAGGTTAGCATGTCGCACTACCCATCTGAGGCTCCTTTGTTAGTGTGTTGATCTACACATTGTGGCCATGGATACGTTGTAAGAGTGACAGTCCAATCCCACTGTTAAGTTGATCCCATTGAACAACTGAATATCAACTACGACTGTACCTAATTCCACCTCTAGTCGCTGACTTTCGACTACACCTCGTCTTCTTCGACATTGGTTGGAGATAACGTTGTTTTGTCCAGAAATCAAAAGCTTTAACTCGTGTCATTAACCTTTATACAGTTCCTTCGTTCTTCTGAAATGCCCCTAATTTCATATTGAGTCACCTCTGCTCATTCTCTTAACCTAAACGAGAGAGGTGCCTGATAAATTTACATATATTTGGTACTTTTCACAAATATTTATCCACTGTCGAGTAAATGTTTCTGTTTAGATGACCGGATGTTTTCAACATTGGACTCGTTTTTCTTGGGCTTGTTCCATTTACCTTATTATCACCCAAATGTCAAGTGGCTTTCAACACTTTTAAACAAAGAACTTTATTCTTATAAACACCATGATAATGATGAAATTTGGTAAAAGTTTCCAAACCTTAATTTTTCTCAAAGATTTCAATTTTTTGTTTTTAAACTAAAAAAGCATTTTATTGATTAGTGATTGTAAAAGTTTATTTTTGAGAGTATAACCTATATATATATACTAATAGGTAGTATCTTATAAAGCTATACACCACAGCGTTAAAGAATGAGACGTCGTAAAGTAAATAACAAAGGGTAAAAATATATTAATGTATCACACGATAAAACGGCTTCGAGTGTTGGAGTGAAAAACGTTAACGAAAGAGCAAGGTTTTTGTTATTGAGGTGAATAGTATTTATGACCACGAGAGAGCGTAGTGTGCACTGGAAAATAATTGAGAAAAAATATTCAATATAACAGTAAAGGCATCATATGTAACACTCGTACTATCAGTTTCTCATGTTTATGATTTTTTTTATTACTTATGAAGCCAAAGGTTTACAAAATGTTTCTTTAGAAATTAAAAATCATAATTAATGTTAATAAGTGTTCCACAACCTGGCACGCTAACCATTAGGCAACGCCCGGACCACTCTTGTCTATTTATATCCAAGTTTATTTACAAAACATTTATGTTTCTGTTCTTTCGGAGGGGGTACATGGCAAACAAATATTTAAAGAATTTAGACGATACAATACTTCTTTAGTGTTATGCTGTTTTTATTAACCCAATAGTGAAATAAAAAGGGAAACAGAAATATGTTGAATTACATATACTGTATGGGTGTGAAAGTTAGGTTTCAACGTAGCAAAGAGAGGAAGAAGAACAGTTTTTTATAGTGCTACAAACGTAGCCTTAAATATGTGGTATGCGAGCATACCGTGCGTTTGCTAACCTGTGTAATATAGACATTTTCATTTATGCAGGTGGATATCTTTTAAATCAGAACGTCTGTCATAAAAGTAGCTAAGTTTCTTTTGCCATAGCTATTTATTGTTCTGGGTTATTCACCTAAGGCATCACCTTTCTCTTCCCGTAGGAAAAATTTCTATAAAGTTGTGTTTACTGTGCGAAAGTAGACAGCAATGTTTTTCCATTGACAAGTCAGTTAACCTTCTCGAGGATATCCCCTTATGTTTTGATGGAAATGACCAACAGTCAAGTAAGTAGCTCACCCATCATGAGAAGACTGACATCATTGTCTCATGTATATAATGCTATGTTTTCTCAATCAGCAACGACTGAGCTACTTCTCAAGAGATAAGACTATTAACATATGCAGAGAGTTCTCTTCAATAAAAATGCCGTCATTTGTGAACTCACTATTTAATTTAATTGTTCTTGTGTACTGAATAAATATTATTTCATTTTATTATAAATTGTGCCTAGTCTCTCATTTGTTCAAGATCATTTAAAGTCTGAGAATTCAGGTTCACTCCGTAATACATTTTCTGTTGGAACTCCTGTTATTTGGGGGAACCTACCTTGTCCCTCTTAGAGGACATCAATGCTCCTGAGAATACCACAAGTTTTATTAAAATAACTTAGCGTTACTCTGAGGGTACTGACTGATATTTGTATGGAATATATGAATAAAGTGACTCAATAAACATTTGATTTGGGGAATTGGCAGTAATCCAGAATCTACAAAAGTTTGCTGCACAAACTCCTTGTAAGTATGCTATTCTGATCTAGTCTAACAGTGTTTCACTTAATGTTCAATTTAAACTATATAAAAGTCTGTGTGTGTGTGTGTGTATATATATCAGGTCACGTTTGATTTCTCAAAATAGAAGGCGTCATAAAAGCCAAAATGCATTTATCCAGATAGAATAGTTCGATTACTGTCTGCCCATAACGATTTTAGTGATGGGGGAGGAGTGAAACCTTATAATTGTTGGGATAACCTAGTCTACAGACAAGTGAATAAGATATATCATGAAAGTAAAAATATCGATTCAGTTTTAAACTCAAATCGTTTCTGAATTAAGCTATTTTCTGTAATATCACCAATGTTTTTAATAAAAAATAAACCTCTTTAATCAACGGAGACTAATTTAAGAAATCAACAAATATTCTTCCAGTGTTGTTGTCTATACATTTCATTTTATACTTTTAGTACACAGACTAACAATAATATTACGTTATACTTTTGTTGCTAAGCAACATGACATAAAAAGCCATTGTTGGAACGTAGTGTTACCAAAACACACTGGCTTTTCTATATATTAGAAGTTGTTAATCTAACTGATTTTTATTAATAATTATTCTATGAATACGCCATGAATTAATTTTGGTTGTCTCACAAAGGGCCCCCCAGTGGCACAGCGGTATGTCTGCGGACTTACAATGCTAGAATCCGGGTTTCGATACCCGTGGTGGGCAGAGCACAGATAGCCCATTGTGTAGCTTTGTGCTTAATTACAAACAAAGAAACAAAAAAAGTCTCACAAAGGAATTTACCGACGTCTGACTGCCTCGACTACTCTTTTCTACCTCTTTTGAAGGTCAAGCTTGATTTTGCAAAATTTATTTATTTCAGTTAGCTATAAAATGTGAGGTTAGAGTATACATGGGGTGGGGGTGGTAGTAGTAGTTGCCCCGTCATTTTTGACCGGCTGTACACAAGTAATGTTTAATATCTAAAGAGAGAAAAGTGAAGAATACTAACTGTACTAAAGAAATAGTAGATTTGATAATGCTTATCATGGAACTGCTCAAAGATATCTTAGAAGAATTGTTAATACAGTTATACATATTATGACCGAGAGAATTTGTCGTGTTAATGTAATTGATAATTTAACTAATGTTGTATTTATGTTATTGAACGTAATAGAAGGTCTTATTAATGAACATCTAGACTTTCAAAATGGAGAATTCAATGATTTAGAAAATAGGGTTATCTCAAGACAGCCTTGAGAGTTTCGATATAGAGGAACTGTTCAACAGTGTATATATATATATATATAAGTTATTTGATTTGTATTTCGTTGTCTCTGTGTGAGTTCTTTATTCCACACATAAATTGCCTCGAGTTGGTGGCTTGTGTGCTCCGCTCGCGAGAGCACGACCTGAAATTCAAATAAATTCCTTTGTAAAGTGTGTAACGTCGAACCCAATGGCTAAGCCCACGGGCTGCTCTTACGCCAGTTATAACAGTGTGATAATTCCCAGCGCCTGTTAATTCCCAGTCCCATTACACAGAAATGCATAGGCGCTGTGTCCAACAAATTGATAGGCATGTCTTCGTTGGAATAGCATGAATACCCATTTTCATTCTCTAGTTGCTTGAGTTGGATATGTTGTGGAAACAACTTATGTCGTTCTTCCAGTTGGAGATCTTTCTTGATTATGTTGCTGAAGCTCATGGCCGGCTTTGTATTTGTGCATTTTTTACTCTTACAATAATACCACTTTATTTACCATGGCTGGAGTACGACTTGTTGCAGGTCTCTTTCTGGAGAGTTCTAAACTCCAAAGTTCATCCATATTATTTTGCTTTCTAATGCCATTAAGTACAGGATGTATCTCCGATCTGAAGGCGTCTTCGTGATATGAGTTCATGAATATTTTGCATCAGAAATTACTGTTATATATCCTTCCAAAAACAATTAGTTTTTGGTGTTATTACACTATTTACGAAACTTTAAACAGGGTCAAAATATAATTCTCATAAATTCCATTCCACCGCGACCTTATTTGCATATTTAAAATAGTTTTAATATAACATACTCAACTCTGTATAATTCTGAGGAAAACAATAATTAAAACCAACGTTTAATACAAAAAAAACTAATGGATATCGAAAAAAAACTTTAAAAATGAACCAAAGGAAAACTTGGTTCTGAACCAAATTCGGTAACTAGAGTTACACCTAGGCGTTCATGGAGTAGTTGTACTAAGTAAGGCTAAAGATGAGTATGGTGGTTATTAATTCGGTAACTAGTTATAAACTAAATCTAATCGCTACTACCACTCCCTTACGTTAGGAGACTATCGGAACAACTTAAACGACACTTAAATATTGCATATATATTTGTACTACTTTCAAACCAGTTAAGACACTGAAGAATACATTAGTTCATCCAAAAGACTATATCCCTTCTTAGAAAATGCACATATGGTATTTACTGTATTCCTTGTAATAAATGTGAAGGGAAACAGCACGTGCTTTTTCTGCAATAACAATAAAACATAATAATTATATTAAATATGGACGACAGAATGATTCTTCCTTAGCCTATCACATTTTATAGGAGGATCATTCATCTCCCTGTTTGGAAAAAGTTTCAAATTATTGCCAAGTATAACCATAACTTTGAATGTAAATTCCGTAAATCGAGGTATATTTGTGAAGATAACTTCCACGTAAACAGCAATATCAGCACAGACTTTGTCTATTAACTTCGCACAAAGCTACATGAGTGTTATATGCCATAGTCGTCCCTAATTTTAAAGTGATAAACTAGAGGGAAGGCAGTTATTCAACACAACTCACGCTACTCTTGTCAGACCGAATAGCAAAATTTGGCTGTCGCTCTTACAACGCACCCACGGTGATCGTAATTTTTTTGGGGGAGGGGGGGGGAGCGGGACACGTGGGACTTCGATTCCACTGTCCGTCATGCTAAACATTGAACCGCGCTCGGTCCAAGAGAGACATACCCATCGAATATCACACAATAAGCGTTAATTTCTTGTAAAAAAATATATTGGTAGCCACTAAAGAAAACATCGATGATGTCAAAACGTATGGATTCGGTTTATAACATTTCTTTATAGATTTTAGTTTTTATTATCAAGTTATATAAGCAGTGTTTTTCAAACCGCCTTTTAATGTAGTGTGTCCGGTAACTTTATACTTTAACCTTGCCTAGTTTCGTGAAAAGCTATTTTATGTGTGTCAGTCTGAAAACTTTAAAGAGAATATTATTGACAATAGATGTCGCGCTTGTGTGAAATAAAAAAAAAACATCTTGTGATAAATTAAACAGCTGGCTTAAGGAGTTTTAGTGTCTAATAAGAGCGATAACATGCTAAAGAGCAAATTTCGTTATTATTGAAACTTTAGCAGTTTCACTTAAGTCAGTTAATTAGATGTACACGTCCGTTATAATATGTTTTGTGCTCCTTATGCCCTCGTGCGGAATAAAGTAAGCACTACGGAAAATCACACGTTACCATAGGTTTTTAATTCATACTTCTTTGAAAATTAACTTCTGACAAGTTATTTAAATTGCCAAATCATCTACGACTTCTATGTAGCTGTAAAAATGAGAAATGTGGCAAATTGCGAGTTCCTTCGTTTTATCGTTATTTTATTACACATGTGTTCTTCAGAACGCCATATACTAGTAATCGTTCTCTGGGAATTTATATTTTCCTGCTCAAATTTAAAACAATGGCATTCTTGATATTTTGATTTGGCAAATGAGTTCTGAGATAATACGAATAATCCCTAAATATGATGTTGTTTTTTCATAATTTGTAGTTCATACTAGAGGAATTTAGACATTTTGTCAATAAAATTAGAAAAACTAGCCTTATTCTCCAGATAATAATTGGCAGATATTAAAAGTTTTATTTTATTACCTGTAGTAAAGATTTTTTTTTTCTACCTCTGTTGCCAAAACTTAACATAAAGTGCTGCAAAAGTTTTGACTTCTGGCGAAGATTCAGGTTTCTGATGAAATACTAAGATGAGTAACTAGCTCATAAAGGTTTCGAAGACTTTTTACTGGCTGTTACAGGTATGTCGTTTTCATGTTATTTGTAAGATAATATATCTTTTGACGTTGTTATTCTTGTAATTAAAATCTGTTGTTAATTATATTTACACAAAAAGCCCTTTCACGCTAAAATCGAAATAGATCAATAAGAAACAGAAACGCCATATTGTATGAATTAAAAACATCATGTACTATAACGTTACTCTTTCTTTCTTATTTATATCTTTGTTGTTGATTACAGCGAAACGGTTTATAACATATATAACATCGACAGAAAAACTCTTTCATCGCTCAAGAGTTTCTGATAAAAAGCATGAACAATTCTTAATTATTTTCACAGCGTTGTAGGCTTTAATGATACACTTCTATTATACAATGAAATACAAACTGTATACATATATTGCTTTAAATACGTTCACGATGATGTGAACAAAATGAGCAATTAAATTACTTGGTGAGTTAACACACATGGCAAAGATCGTGAAATCGAAATAAACTAGTGGCAAAATAGTGAAACAAAATACCCGAAAAGAGAAATCGTCACAAATAAGTTATATAACAGTCTTAACCCATTTACGAATTTATAAATTTTTCCTAAAAATTTTAAACATACCTGAAATGTTATTTTATCTTGAAACTTGCTTTTAGATATTTTGTTATTTTTATATTATTAATATTCAGATGTGAAATCTTAGTCACAATCCGAATGTTATATGTATATATATATATTTATATTTATTTATTTATTATGTTCAGGGTTTGCGAATTAAAAAATCTGAATCAACTTTCAAAGAATACCACATGAAAAAGTAACTTATATTTACAGATTTGTCTTTCGCTTTTTACAAACAAACAACAAATCAGTAATGTTAAATGCCGCTAGATGACACTGTTTTATCAGAGTATAAAAACAGCTGTTAAAAACACATAGATTGATATCGAAAAATATATATATATATAAAAGAAGGATTTCGTGATAAATCTTAAATAAATAGGGGGTGATATTCAATAAGAGGAGACATTTATCTATAGCGGTCTGGCGTTATTTTTACAAAATTCACCAGGTAAAAAATAACTTTAATGAAAACTCAATATGTGGGGGCAATTTTAAATGGAATGAGTTTTCCACAGGCATGAGATACTTGTATGTGAATATAAGTATTGCATGACTATCATTCCGTTTAAAATCACCCCACGTATTGGGTGAACTAATAAAGAAAATCCAATAAATAACACCTATTGGATAAAGTTATAGGAGAACAAAAAAAAACATCCCTAAATATTGGTGTCACTATAATTATACAGGCCCCCAGTAGCACAGCGGTATGTCTGCGGACTTATAACGCTAGAATCCGGGTTGCGATACCCGTGGTGGGCAGAGCACAGATAACCCATTGTGTAGCTTTGTGCTTAACTTAAAAAACAAACAAAAAAACAATAATTATACAGTTAAGTTATTTTAGTGGAAATTTTACTTATACATATAACTTTGTACTCTTTCGTAAAAAATAATCTTTTAGGTAATTCATTTTTCCAGTTAAAAATTGTCAGGTTTTGACCACCTTATAGCAGTACATGTGGAAATATGCAATATATTTTCTGATAATATCAGACTATGACTACCTGAGACTTAAAGGTGTGAACTATATAAGCTCTCATCAACACAACTACACACTGGATAGCGAATATTTTTACAGAGTACGAGTATTTTTAAACCAAGACTCCTGCCAGAACTGATATACATCACGACTATACAGCTCTGTTAATAATAATAGTATAAAGTTCTTAAACTAATATGAACAGAGGTGTTTCATATTTCAAGTTATTTTTCATATTCAACTCTACATGTTAGATGCCGAAAATTAGTAAATTTATTAACCGTTTTCTTGAGTTCCATCATACTTTTCAACCTTTCCTTCCATAAATTACTTTTGGGATACAAAGAATCCTATAGCACGCCCCCTTTTACAACAGATAATAGATTATGTTAATTACGAAAAGCGTTACTAACCTTCTCCTTTTATGTAGTCAATAAATAATTCTATAGGTGTTGAGGGTGTGACAAACCTGATTTGGTCACCTTAAACGAAAGTCAGTAATTTTTTTTTTTATAACACAGCACTGAATCAGTTGTAAGTTGTAATAGTAGAAGTAAAAACGTATAAAGGCACATATAATTTTTTGTCCAAACAACATAACGGTAGTTGCTGGAAGCCAGAGTATTGTTTAATTCCTTATTTAGACATTAACTGCAGAAAAGAAAAGATTCCGAAATTTTATCTTTAATGAAATTTAACGTTTGTTAAACTAAGTGTTTTGTTAATCTTTTAACAATTCAAAAGTAATTTGATTGTAGGTTGGCATGAAGGCCAATAATACCTTCTTCCTTAAAGTTAATATTACTAGTTGGAAGCTAGAACTCCAAGTCACTTAGCGATGAAAAAATGAGTATATAAACCCTTCTCTTGTTACACTTCAAATTAGTTAATATTTTATTAAGTTTATCCATTATTTCAGGCTTCATTATAGATGCCACAATTAGGAAATCCAAGAATCTCGCTCTTGTTAGAGGATAACTGTTGTTACGACAGCGGAAGTCACGTGACGCTGGTAACACGTCATGAGATTCTCAAAGGATCTTGACTTTTCCTGGCAACTCTAGTCTTTTCTAGGTGCCCTCTATTTCAGTATATAAGCCCGGCAAATAATTGCATATATATAGAGATACAGACAGATAACTGAGTCAAGCGAGCGGTAGTGACCGTAATAAAATTGTGCGTGAATCGTTGTGAATTATAGCGTGTGTTGAAGTAAAAGTGACTGTGGAAATTCTGTGTATTGCAAAGTTGTATTGAGAAATAATAAACTAGTTTTATTTAAGAAAGGATTTGTATCGCTGAAGTTTCTCGGGAAGAATTTATATCGGAAATTAACAAATGACCAGAGACGTAACACTATCATAGTTGAATATATAACAAGAATGTGAAAGCGTTTGGCTTAATTTTTACAGACATCAAACAAATTGTAATTAACGTTGACAAACCAAGTTTCACAATCCATTACGATTCCACCAACATCTAAATACAAAAAAAGCAGTATTTATCACTCATGCTTAATATTATAATCTTATAAATATTAGTTGGCCTATAAAACAACTCTTAATAAAATATTCAAGTTATTAACATATTCTACAAACCGTTTAATTCTTCAAACAACCTTTTATAATACAGTTATATGGGATTGCAAGATAATTATCATCAGTAGAGAAATCTGTTATCGTAAAACACAATAAATAAACTCTTCAAAAACCAAGTAAATAGTTCCAGATCCAGCTGAGAACCGTGACGATAATTCAACCTCCTTGATTTCTTCGATTTTTTTCAGCTTCTAAAACCTTTTTACTGTCCTCAACAAAAACCTAAGGAGATAGAATAATAATAGAATATATTCAGTTTCTAAAGCCTTTTTACTGTCCTCAACAAAAACCTAAGGAGATAGAATAATAATAGAATGCATTCAGCTTCTAAAGCCTTTTTATTGTCCTCAACAAAAACCTAAGGAGATAGAATAATAATAGAATGCATTCAGCTTCTAAAGCCTTTTTACTGTCCTCAACAAAAACCTAAGGAGATAGAATAATAATAGAATGCAGGTGTATTACATTATTTTCACTTCTTATGACACAAAGTGACACAGTTAAAAATTTATCTCGCTATACGTATGATTTTATTTTCGTTTTATAAAAGAAGAAATACATAACACCATTCTAAACATATACAAAAAAAGATGAACGTGATGAATACAATGAATTAAATTTCTTGATCCAAACAGAAGATGATAAATGGAGTAATTGTAGTTGTTTCTATAACCTTTTCTATTCCTCTATCTGAATATTCCCTTTTACACTAGTAATGGAATAATGTAGATAGGTTTTGAGTTTGAGAACTAAATATCAATACAACATTTCATATGTTTTATATGTATTTGTAATGGTAGAGGTTTAATTTGAATCTTAATATTTTGGTTGATAATTTTTCATAATGATTCATACAATTACTAGAAAACATATCCCTGGTAACTCAGCAGTAACCTTGAGGGCTTTTGACGTTAAGATTCGAGGTTCTCTTCCTAAAATGAGTGCAGACAGCATACTGTTCAATTTTGCGCTTAAACAAACAAAAGGTTTTGAGCAAATGGTCTACAGAAATACGAAAGATTGATGAAACAAATGGCTAAAAACATCACAGAAATTTAAAAAATACCGTATTTTTAGTTTGGTATTCAGGTTGAGTCAAAACTCTCAATTTTTCCTATTGTTGAGAAGTAGGTATGCAATATCAAACATTTGTTAGCATAGAGTGATTAGACACATATGAGGTCATTTACTACCTGACGTGAAGTCATGATATAAAGATCAAATTAAGATAGTCCTAATACTATCTGTGAAAATAGCAGTCTGAGGTAAAATATGTCGATACAAAAGTTGTAGAGCACAACGATATTACCACATAAAAATTACCTGTTTATCCAAATTTGCTCACCTAAGTACATAATGTAATATATAAAGATACAGTATGTACTTCTACTAAGTCAATTTAACTTACAAAATATATTTAATGTGTAGATCTTCTGCAGAAATACATACTTGTGTACGATTTTTTATGTACTGTTGAGCCTTTGCAAAGAGTTTCACAGGAATTTCTGCACATGTCACACGAAGTTGTTTTTGCTGATCTTACAGAGTTGTAAGCGTGGCATATACCCGTTCTTTGATGTAACCTCACAAGAAGAAATCCAATGTTGTTAGGTTTGAAGATCGTATAGCCCAAGAGTGGCAGGGCTCTTCCAATCTATTGTCCTGGAAAAATTTCATTTAACTAATTGATGACACGGGCATCAAAATTAAGTGGTGCACCATCGAGCTAAAACCACATCCTCTGGTAAGATGCTAACGGTAAATCCTCAACAACTTCAGTCACAAAACCTTACAAATCAGCTGCAAAAACGGCTCCCTGTTAATGTCTTGTTATAGAACACTGGTAAGTTGGTAAACGTTGGTTTACATAAATTTAACTTCATTTAATTAGTTAATTATAGAACACTGGTAAGTTGGTAAACGTTGGTTTACATAAATTTAACTTCATTTAATTAGTTGATGACACGGGCATCAAAATAGGTGGTGCATCATCGAACTGAAACCACATCCTCTGGTAAGATGCTAATGATAAATCCTCAAGAAATTCAAAATTTATTAAATCGAAAATATTATAAAATTGTGCAAATATTTGCGAAACTTGTAAGGAAAACAACGTTTTTGTAGTAATATCCTTGTATGCTACAACTTTTGCTTTGATATATCAGACTGATAGTTTCAGAGATAGCATTTGGATGACCTTGATTTGACGTTTGTATCATGACATAATGTCAGGTATCAAATCACCCCATGTCAGCAGATTTGCCATATCCTACACCTACTGCACAACAATACCAAAAACAGAACTTTTGACTCAGACAAAATACATATTTTCGCTTATGAGTAAAATTATTTCTTCTTTCATAGTGTCTAATCTAGTACCCCCCTCTTTTATTTGTATGATTATATGACCTATCTCCATTGGTATACAGAATGTTCACGAAAAGCACAACTTACCATCAAACTTCGACTCATGTAGTAAGGCTTGTTTATTCCATCGTTCCTCTCGCAGTCCTCGCAGAAGCACAGAAACAAGGTGTCGATAGCCATCTTTAATAGAGAAAGAGGATCATCACAAGGATTATATTTTCCATGGCCTTGAAAACAGTTTTTCCTTTAAATCACAATTAAGATACATTTTCCTGCATAAACTCTTATACAACATGTATCGTTCTCGGACACGTTTTATTTATCCTGATGACAACAACAATAACAGCAATATTATTTTCTGTAGCAAGTCCAGCTGTCTATCAAATAAACACACCTGCTTTCAAACAACACCTATAAAACACCTAATAAGAGTAAATTCGTGTAACTAAAACTTAACAATAAAATTTGCTGGGAACTATATCACTGGGACTTAATGAAGAAAATTAACTTCGTAAAAGTACAGCTTGCATTGAGCTCCATAAACCTCTTTTTTTTTTCTATTAATGATATTAATTTCACAATATCGAACCACAGAGCTAAGCTTTCCTTTCCTCTTACAGAGATTCTGGAATTGTCTTTAAGAGCGAAAGATACTATTTGTACAAATATAACCCAATGACAAGAGAATTTCTGGAATATAACAGTTACCCTACCAGCTTCATCTCAGTCTCCAAGAAGAAAGAAGAGTTCCCAGTCTTAACAATCTATCATAAATCCATAAGATAGGTGAAAAACTCAAATAGGTTATGCCACAAGTTCAATGTTAAAATATTTTTTCACGTCTGGAAAAAACATCCTAATGCAAGTGAAACGACCCAACAAGAATTAAAACAAAAATAACTAACCCATAAAATACTATGTTCATGTGAAAATACATAAATTGAAGAAATTGGTCAAACTAACAAGCAAATACTAAGATAATATAAGGACACAACAAGATTAATACATCCAAAAAAATCACCACTGGCAGAAAACATAATCACAAAACAGGCCATATCGTAAACTGGGACCAACATGAAATTCTAGACACGACTTTTCATTGGAAAATCAGGAAAATTAAAATGCACGAGTATAAGAACTACTCGTACAGATATTTCTATATTCATAAGAATGTTGATGACGAAACATTTAAAATTTAAATTACGATGAGCTAATTACTTCTCCACTACATATTTTTCAAATGCAAAACATTGCAACTTATGTAAACTGATAGCTGACATTTTCAACATTGGTAAAATTTAACTGTGTAGAACGTTCCACATAATATCGAATTTCATAAATGATAAGTGACATTACCTCGTAAATCCCCAGGAAACAATGAGAAACAAGAAAGGCGAAGATACATGCGACTGTTACAGGAACCCACGTGTAGTTCACTCCGGGTTTATCCTAAAATTGAAACGTAAATGTTAAGAAATACATTACATACACTATCTAAGTATTATATTTTTAAACTTCTCCAATATTCTGTGCTTAATTAAATGATCATTTTGTTTCTAAGTTAAATGATCAATACCATTATGCTATTTGTACTTAGAATCAAAAGGTAAAATAACAGCAATACTATATTTAACAGGGTAGCCTTAAAGCACTGCAACGACAAAATGTAAAGATGTAAATTACTTTACAGAATGTAAATTACTTCTGATACGTAACTTCATCTAATCAAATGACTTTTGACTTAGCTGAGTTGGTGTGAGTTGACAGAATTTGTTTATTTTTGAATTTCGCGCAAAGCTACATGAGGGCTATCTGCGCTAGCCGTCCCTAATTTAGCAGTGTAAGATTAGAGGGAAGGCAGCTAGTCATCACCATCCACCGTCAACTCTTGGGCTACTCTTTTACCAACGAATAGTGGGATTGACCGTCACATTATAACGCCCCCACGGCTGAAAGGGCGAGCATGTTTGGTGTGATAGCATTTGAAACTGCTATCTTGGTTCGTATTTGGTATTTTCAGTCCGAAAGATACATTATGCGAGACATGGGTAAATTAGCCAAGTCAAAGACCCCAAGGTTCGGGCATAACATCCCTATGTTAGAACTGCTGAAAGCAGGGAGGGAAACCAGTCAGTAACACATGCCGCCTATGCAGTTACCCCTAACCGAATTTGACTTTCACAGTTATAATGCTCCACACAGCTGAAATTGCAGAATGGTCAAGCAGTGTATCGTGGGGTCGAACCTTGGACCTTCCATTCGCAAAGCCAACATGCTAACCACTAAGCCATGTTAGTCTCGAGCTGGTCATGTAGATTTCATTACCTAATGTTGACTACTATATTTCATAATAAAATTTATAAAACTATATGTTAAATACTAGATCTAACTGGTGAATAATAGATTACCATAATGCTAAAATTAAATAAATAAAAGAGAACTAAAAACATCATATATATAAATTATATTAATATTGTATGTAAAAAAATACTCCAGAACCATGTTCTTCAGTTATTCTAATAAGTCTAATTGGTAGTACTGTAATGGCCGATGTTACTGTAGTTTAGAGTTGTTACTATTAATGCTAACAAATGTTGGGCTAAAAGCATACTGCAAAATGTTCAGAAACTAATTAAATCATGTATGTTTCTACCATTTCCACACGCTTTTTTATTATTTGTGAGGCTGATACGACGAAAAAATATACCTTTATAAGTTCTAGTCCAATAAAAGCGGTTGCCACGGTAACGCCAGCTTTGCCAAGAAGCAGGACGAAATCTCCAACAGAATTTATGGCTGCCACCCGTAGTATGTTGTTCGACAGAAGGTGGAAAGCTTTCTGTGCTGCTTTACAGAATGGGTAGCCATATATTGCTAGAAGAAGACAGATTGGGAGAATTTAAATCATCAAAATTATAGCACATAATTATAACAACTAAATATATGGACGGTACGGAGATAAAAATGAGAACTTTTTAGGCTTAAACTTCTTTCTATAAAACTACGCTCATGATAGAATGGTCTTCATATCCAATAATTTCGATCATAATTGGTTAATTGTTGTGAAATTCAGTATTACAGTTCGCCAACTTAATCTAGTCCACACTGAAAAAAATGTTGTTCAAGCAATTGATGATATAAATAGCGTCTGAACCACTACTATATCTGTCGCATCCCAGCTGGCCTGATGAAGCCTGGCATTGAGCAAAAGAGGCCTCATCGGTACTGGATATAAGAGATGTAGTGTAGTTGACATAATGTATTCTTCTTTACTTTCACTCATAAACTCTTATAGTGTATAAAAGGGTGTTCAAATCTATAGTAATGATACAAATATGAATGCCTAGACTTTAGAGACTTGGTTTTTTTCGCACTATTGCGATGGTTCTGTTTATAGACTATTGTTATACAGCATAATTTGCAATCCAACAAGCTTTTGCGCAATACAGTGGGGTAAATGTTGTTCCAAATCACCTTTACATGTTTCCCAAATTCCATGAACCGTGCATGGGTAAAGAAGTTTGAGGATCCCATTTAGGAATTCAAAGACACAAACGTCCATGGGAGATTTCTGTAAGTGGTATGTCATGAATTCCATGGAAGATGTTTGTAAATGGTACGTCATGAATTCCATGGGAGATATCTAAGTGGTGTGTCATGAATTCCATGGAAGATGTTTGTAAGTGCTATGTCATGAATTCCATGGAAGATGTTTGTAAGTGGTATGTCATGAATTCCATGGAAGATGTTTGTAAATGGTACATCATGAATTCCATGAGAGATATCTAAGTGGTATGTCATGAATTCCATGGAAGATGTTTGTAAGTGCTATGTCATGAATTCCATGGAAGATGTTTGTAAGTGGTATGTCATGAATTCCATGGAAGATGTTTGTAAATGGTACGTCATGAATTCCATGGGAGATGTTTGTAAGTGGTATGTCATGAATTCCATGGAAGATGTTTGTAAGTGGTACGTCATGAATTCCCGTTAGCACTCGTAACTTTCAGAAAAACTGGAATATTGTTTTGGGCCTGTGTGTCTGGATTCTTTGTCTTAATTGTTATTGAGTCGGTAAAAAAAGATGGCATTTCCTCTTTATATAGTGTTATTAGCAAGTTATCTTAATAATATGCAACGTTCACCTTGGCGTTTTTCTCAAGCATCCGAGTATTTAATATACCACAATCAACCCTTGAATAAACCTCTACGACATGCTATGTGACATTGTTGAAATGTTATATCACTAGCAGAATGGTAATAAATGATGTGAACTTTGCAGATACTTTGTTCAATGTGACGTCATACATCTGTATATCGCATGTCAGCTAACACTAATACAGCTTTAAGCAGATGGTCTGGCGCTCTGCTATGTCCTCTAAGAAAAGTGTGTGAATACGACTCTTGCATCGCTTTTGTAGACCTAAATTCGTGTATACTATCTTGCTTAACGCCACAAGAGAGGTGTCTACTTAAACTGCAGTGAACTACAATGTTTTTAGGTTACTTCTAGAAATATGCTGTTTAACTTTATTCTCTACTTTCGGTGTGTGACTGGTAGCCGGTTTTTGTTTACCTTGTTTTACCGGTATAGTTAAAACTACAAATATTCCTTTCTTCACACCGCTAAAATTTCTTGTCTTGCAAGCTTTTAGAATCGCGGAATAGGAAAACTTTGTATTGGAAAGTTCTGTAATGTAAACCTTCTAGATTTGCAATAAGAGAGTCAAGATTTAACTTGTTTAGTCAGGGGTGATGGCGAGGAGGCAAGGGTGACCGGATATGTAAATCGTTAAAATAGATTGTTTATTTTGTTCTCAACCACTGGGCTGTCTGTGCTTTGCCAACCATGGGTATGGAAACCCGATTTTCTGGCGTTAAAAGCCCTCATTTTAACTATTGAGCTAACCTTCTTAGAGCTCCAGCATTTAGGAACAACGTTGCCTGGCTAAGGATTAAAAACTATGCAAATAACGTGTTCTAATGTCTGTATTATATATTTTATCATTAAGTTGTAGTACAAAAATATAGCTACTTTGAAATTTGTGGTTCTTCTTAAGGTCAAGTCTCTATGAGTGAAGGCACTTTGCTGAATAATCCATATTGTTCCTAAATAAGCTCTAAAAGTGTTTTACTCTAATTGTTAGATCTACTAGTCAGCTCTTAACACAATTAAACTCTACTCAATAAAGCTAGAAATATTTCATAATATTGCACGACATATTTTAACTAATACACAAAATTACATAACATTTTTTTCGTGGGTATCTAGATACTTTAATACCCTGTTTTTAATGATGATGTGAAATGATAAATGAGTTGAAACTAACATTTCCTATGATTTTTCTAAAAGTTTAATGCGATTATGATGAGAATGTTACGTCACCAAAATAATGAACTAACCCATGCACGAGGCTTAGGACGATAAACCTATTATCCTTGTACGGTAGGTCAATTAAAGTAAAAATGTTAATATTCTATTAATATAAAAATCGGCTATACGTATACCCATTTCCACTTAAAAAATTCAGTTCACTAATTGGACGAAATGTTTTTCTTTAGTTTTTAGGTTTTTAATTTTTTTTAAATAAAATAATTTTATGCATTTTTATACCTTTGATAGCATTAAGCTCAAGAAATCCTGAATTTCAAATTCGCAATGTAACAAAATATTTAAGAATGTGCATTGCAAGTTACAACACGAAATATTAACCACTTATAAATTTCTGTTAGATATTAAATAAAAAACAAATGAAAATAAACAGGATGGCATTAATAAGTAGCAAAAATACAATGTTTTAAAAAGTTTTTCGCTTTAATTCTTCAGTACATCCAAAAAGAAAGCTGAATCTGGAGTGAAAAGCTTACCTATTTCAATAAAGGCATTTCGGTTCAAAAAGATCAAGAACTTTTCAAAACACCACAGACAGCAGCTGCAACATTTAATGGCTGTGTTACACCATGTTGGATGTTTCTTCATGCTGCAAAATGACCGCAGAAACACGGAAAAGTAATAGATTATACTAAATACACAAGAACGTACGTGGTATATAGTGAGAGAAAGGTAACTTAAACGGTACCAGAATACGTGAACAGTATATTACATATGGTATTAAATATATAAACCGACTTTAGACACAATGTGAACTTGAATAAAACAACGAATTCACTTAACTGAAATTGTAATAAATTACGCACATATAACTTCTTGTGTGTGTATATATATATTTGAAATCAACTGAAAAAATACCTATTTCTTCTTATAATTTTAATTCGTCAATCCTCACTGATCTAAACGTAATATGAGAAAAGTATTAATTATGTTCTTTGTTACCACGTAATCATATCAAAGCAGTGGATTAAAATGTATTTTCTACACTTTAATTCACTGCCTTGGTTTTACATATTTTCTACACTTTAATTCACTGTCATGATTTCCATATTTTCTACACTTTAATCCACTGTCTTGTTTTTCCATATCTTTATATGGAAATCATGACAGTGAATTAAAGTGTAGAATATATGTAAACCAAGTGGGATTGACCGTCACATTATAACACCCTCACGGCTGAAAGGGCGAGCAAGTTTGGTGGGACAGGGATTCGAACCCGCGACCCTCAAATTGTGAGATGAGTGCCCTAGCCACCTGGCCATGCCGGGCCTATTCACTTTTAAAGATTGCTGTATCATCGCCTTCTTAACGTGATCGTACATGAGAGATTTATCTAAAATTATGATCCTAATCTAAAGTGAAGTAAAATGTTATTAGAACCTCATTTTTCTCGTTAGAACTTTACAGAATACATTTCTTTCAAAATAAGCAAGAGCTAATTACAGTTTCTACAATCTAGCTATGACAAGGTACAAATACCGTTATTAGATAATGTAAATGGTGTCCCTGAGTTGATGTTTATACAAAGCAAGTGTCAGGTGACCAGTCATGTGACTTGGTATGCAAATATCTACTACTTGATTCTATACCCATAAACATTCAATTGATACTAAGAATTTTTCAGTCCAAGAAATGATTAGAAAACGTTTATTAATGAAGTTCTTGACCACGTCAGACACTAAAGAAGTTGTCCATATACGTGATACCTCAGAATGAGTGAGTCAATGAGATTCTAATGTAATATGGCTCCTTCCTTTATCAAAGCTGCATCCAGTTAACCATCACTAGCTGAAGATGAATCGTTTGCTGAAAAGCGTCTTCTTAGATCATCTAATACGTGTTTCATCAGATCGAAGTCTGGTGAGCGTACTGGCCAATCCATTCGCTCGATATCTTCTCTTCCAGGAAGTTGCTAAACGGTTGAGTACGGTGGAGATGTGTGTTATCATCCATCAGAAAAAAAAAACATCTAACCAACTGCACTTGCATATAGTGACACTTACGCTTGCATGACTGCTTCCCTACATCATATGCCTTCACAATGCCACGTCTTTGAACATAAGGGTTAATGTGGCCACTAGTACTGATCATTTCCCATACCAGTATGCCACCACTATCATAGACGTGTCTTTCTTCCGTGAAACTGGTGGTTGGATCTGATCCAGAGCTCACAAAATATGTGTAAGTCTTATACATTTGGTTGCAATATGAAGCATGATTCATCTGTCATAAGATATTTGCCAACATGTCGTTTGATCAATCCACACATTCTTGACACGAATAAAGACAGGCTTTTTTGTGATGATGAGATTAAAACGTCCAAATATCTTTGTATGGTATCCTCTGATTCACTGATTTACTGTTTGGATAGTAGCCGCAAATAACAGGAGGAACTGCCAGGATAATTATTACAGAGTTAAAGCTAGAACTTTTACTTAACTGAGTTGAAGAAAAGAGACTGTATAAGCAAAATCTTAAACAAAGTAAAATTAATCTTTATTTATGAAACAAAAGTCAAAAGACAAATGCAAATTACGTCAGATAGCGCTTCTGAGTGACAGAAAAAGAAGTTTGAATTCTTAACTGTTCTCGAAATATCTGTGAATGCTCTAAAAATAATTCTAAGATTAGCAACAGATTCATTCGACGGGAATCGAAGTTTAATGATGAACAATAGTACGACGGCATCAACAACAAACATTTGGCACGTGTGTGAACAGTACCAAACATTTAATTCTTGAACGCTTCGGAATATAGATATATTCCATCTTCAGCAAGCTACATTGAACAAGGTAAAATATTAGGTATAAGAATTTCTAAAGTTCCAACATTTTGTAAAGAGGAATTAAAATACAGAGTAAAAGGATGGGGTCAATTACAAAAAACAAAAGCAAGAACAAAGAGATAGTGCAACAATTATAACCATATTATACAAGTTATTCCAAACAGATTTAATTCCAGCGATGTTGTCCTATTATTTAAAATTTGGAGTTCATTTATAATAAATAAAGGTTCTTTAATTAAAAGTTTAATATTGGACGATCCAGATGAGATGACTTTAGAATTTGTAATCGAGATGGGGCGGTTGTTGTTTTCATTATGTGTGCTAATTACGGAGTCTGGAGGATTTGATAGTTGTTTACCAGTTCTACTTGATACTCCCATAGGTTCGCAGGTGTACTTGGCGAATAGTTTTTCCAATGTAAGTAATATTAAAGCCACCGCTTGTGTAATTATACACGATTCTGCAACGTGACAAGGGTAGGTAATACGTCTTTAGATCTGAATAGATTTTGAATCTTGAAAGGTGATTTAAATATCATTTGTAATTGAACTTGTGGATAAAAAGTTTTAATTATTCTTGAAATCTATGACTTCAATATGAAACTTTGTTTACCTTAAAAAAGGACGATCAGTCTTAATGGGTATTTGTCTACAGTAAATGGTTTCTTTGGGGGTTCAATTCTGTTAGAAAAGAACTTTCGTGTTAGGGCTTGAATTAAATGCCAGGTGTTTATTTCGGTATGAAGAGAGAGGTAGCCAGAACAGATGGATTATTTAAATTCAAAACACCCTAACATCAATTTTACTTGTGAAACTGAAAAAAAAGGGTAAATTGCCCTTTCAAATCAGCAGATTATATAATCAGTTTACAACACCTGTTTATCATAAGAAAACGTGTACAAGTTTACGTACTCATTTCGATATTCTTATTCCGACCACCTTTAAACGTAACTTTATATAAATTCAGTCTTCTCAATAGAACATATGTGGATGTCTGTAAGTGAACTGAAAGTGCGCATATTTGAAAACTCTCAGTAACTAAACAGTTTACCGTTCTAAGGTAAGAGAAATATTAAAATGGTACTTTTCCAAATACCACATTAGTTGGGAACCTTGCAAGCTTCACTATCAGTTTCGTCTTTATGGTGTTGTTCAAACTTTTGAGAACACACTGTATTTCCTTCTCTTTTCTATACAACTGAAAAATAGACCACCTGACTCTTGTTTTGCATAGAAACGAACTCAGAACACTATAAGTGGTACAAAAATTTATATTAATAAGAGGTTCTCTCTTTTCTCTGACTTCTTTAAAATTAGTTTTGACAAACACTAGCAGATCAACTTGAAATACTCTTAGCACATAGAGCTGTTACGAATTATAGAAAAAAAGGAAGAAAATTATAAAATCTAACTATATATGTACGTGTGTGTGTCATAATATATGTATATATATAATCCGAATATACTTACTGTCGTTCCAAACACTTGAAGATCGCTCGGATCAGTTTAAGCAGCGCAACAACAAAAGATCCCAAAGCAACAGAACCCAAATGGTAACGAATCAAGTTGTACAGACTTGTAAGGATGGGTGTACTTAGTTTCTTTTTATCCCTAAAAAACAGCAATACATTACCGGTAAAACTACTATTACAAATACTACTAATGTTACAAAGTTTTCAATTAACATACTGTTTATTTTTTGAAGTTTTACGGAATTTACTCGAAACTTTTATCGTAAAAGACACCAATATCTAAAAGAGTAAATCACTGTAAACTATGTGGTTTAGATATTACAAAGAAGTGCTTCCATGTCGAATGTAATCACTGAGTACCAAAATCCTAAACAAATCATAAGTTTTAAAGGCTATCGTTTGTACATATTTTAAAATATTTTTTAGTTTAATAACGTTTTAAAAACAATAAAAAATTTTAAGGTTTTGATTGTAACTAGAGTAAGAAGCTATAAAGTTGATGACCTAATCGTATGTTCAAACATGGTGATGTTTCTGATCTACATTACCCTCTCGTGGATTTATCATGAACTATCTGCGTGCTCATCACATACAATATGACTTAAATGTACTACCTATATCATCATGCCCTCTGGCAGTCAAAAGTTTAATGTATGTATTAGTTGGTTATTATTTTAAATCCTGATTCGCCCAAATTCTTGAAATGTATGACTTCAGTATGAAACTTTGGGGGTTCAATTTTGTTAGAAAAGAACTTTCGTGTTAGGGCTTGAATAAAATGCAAGGTGTTTATTTCGGTATGAAATCATAAGTTTTAAAGGCTATTGTTTGTACATATTTTAAATTATTTTTCGTTTAATAACGTTTTAAAAACAATAATTTATCTATTAGTGAACTTAACGAAGAAAAATATAGATATCACACTGAATTAATGGAAGTTCTCAATATTGGATAATACCGTTTTAGTGGTGTATTATGATAAATAACGCTTCAAATAAAAAATGAAATAAGTTATATTGTTATTCACTCTATAATCTAATGTTTTCTGAATCGATAGGAAAAGCTATTGAAACAGACCTTGTGAAAAACCACGTGGCAACGGCACCTGCTATGACAACGTGTTGACAAGATATGACAAACTGAGTGAACCAAAACAGAGCAAAGAGATGGTACCACTTCATCAGCTGTGAGGGAAAAGAAAATATTATTATTTTACAAATCTATATATATATATCTTCAATGTCAAATGAAAATATTATTATTTTACAAATCTATATGTATATATATATATCTTCAATGTCAAATGAAAATATTATTATTTTACAAATCTATATGTATATATATCTTCAATGTCAAATGAAAATATTATTATTTTACAAATCTATATGTATATATATCTTCAATGTCAAATGAAAATATTTGCAGAAAATGGTCAAGCGATGCATCATTACTAACTTGGAACTCACTTAAAAACACAATTAAGGAACATCTCGTGATATATTGTAGCCCAATGGATATATAAGTTTATAGATGGTTAATTGGATTTTATAAGAACGATTTATAAAACTAATGCTGTGACATGTCGTCGCAGATGCAAACCGCCATGACACCATGGGCATCAAGTGTAGCATTTATACGTCTGAATCGTGACAAATTCCTGATCGTGAATAGATATATGGTAGGAGAAATATGTCACAATTCTTTTCAAGGAAGGGTGTTATATTCGTATATTAGATTGTTGGACAACAATTCAAAGAAAGTATTCTTCAGTGTTCTCCATGGAATCGGGATAAAAACTCCAGTAATATAGCGATTACGACAGCAATGAACTCTGAAACCACATCCCCAAAACAATCGGGAGCAACGCCTTCACTCGCGTAATGAAGGCCAGAACCTTCCGACCCAAAAAGTCATTGCCATAAAGCTGAGCATACCTGCTAATACTGCGAACAAGATAATAAACAAGGATTTGAAGCTGATAATTAAAGTCTCACAAGCTTCCATCCATACTGATAACAACAATAACTGTTTTTATGAGAAAGATGGCCGGATAAACTAGAATCATAGTAATCCCACTCTAACATATACTTATCAGTTATCCCAGTGCTCCCACTCTAACATATACTTATCAGTTATCCCAGTGCTCCCACTCTAACACATACTTATCAGTTATTCCAGTGCTCCCACTCTAACACATACTTATCAGTTATCCCAGTGCTCCCACTCTAACACATACTTATCAGTTATCCCAGTGCTCCCACTCTAACACATACTTATCAGT
>NW_013665649.1:324186-329991 GCF_000517525.1 Limulus polyphemus | reverse complement strand
AGTTATCCCAGTGCTCCCACTCTAACACATACTTATCAGTTATTCCAGTGCTCCAACTCTAACACATACTTATCAGTTATCCCAGTGCTCCCACTCTAACACATACTTATCAGTTATTCCAGTGCTCCCACTCTAACACATACTTGTCAGTTATTCCAGTAATCCCACTCTAACACATACTTATCAGTTATTCCAGTGCTCCCACTCTAACACATACTTATCAGTTATCCCAGTGCTCCCACTCTAACACATACTTATCAGTTATTCCAGTGCAATTTCAACAGACTTTCGAGCCTTTTGGTCTGCTTAAGCCGGTGTGGCTTTAAAAGCCGATGTCTGCATTCAGTAGAGGAAAACTTGTAAAAGTGTGTGATCTAAGAATAGCTTCATTGTCCATCGCAACAGGAATATACAGAGTAGAGCAATACTACGTAATCATTGCGTATGATCACAATCAACCATGGAGGAAGTAGTTCCAAGGAACATCGTTCTTAAATAGTGTGGTTAACCACTGGTATATTAACACATGTGTTTTCTATTTTACTCGTGTTACTTATTGACTTAGGTTTAAAATCCTGATCAGTCATAAATATTTCGACAAATCCGAATTAATTTTGTTAAATATAATTTTTTGGCTTTTCATATTTCAAAGAGATGAGGTATTTAAACTATTTGTGAAGAAAATAATTCATATAAATTCTTAATGAGTATAAACATCAAACTTTCTTAGTGAAGGAGAGTGCGGGTGTAATCAGGATGGATTAATATAAGTTATTTGTACAAATATATATATCAAAACCAGGATATTTGTACTTACCCTGAAGAAAGTAGTAAGGTGGAACGTAACGTAATCAGTTTCGGGGTCGACTGTGACATCTTTTGCTGTGTGAATGTACAGATAGCCCACAAACCAGCCTACAACTATTGCGGCTAATGTAATGAAAGTCTGTAAGAAGTTTCACAAATAACTAAGAAAAGGGAAACCAAATTAAGTATATTTTTACTCCAATCGCAAAACTTTCAACTCCCATTTCTTTTACTTAAGCAGTGAGTGTTAAGTCACTCGAAATTATCATTTAAATATGTTAAAGTAAGCTCCTTTAATTCCAAAGTTAAAAATATACCTTACTATAAATGGTTAAACTTCTTTGTGTGAAATAAGAATTATTTTACCCTGAGTAAGAAAACAAAAATGTAATGAATAAGCAAGTAAAACACCTGAAAAAAGTGAGAAAAAAAAACTACAAAATATTATAAACATATCTTTTCTAGATGGAAAATTCGTCAGTTTTCCTCAACATAATATACACTGTTATAAAACACATCATGCAACAATATAGTAAGCTCACACAGGATAGTGTACTTGTAATATTTAGCGTCGTATGATGTAAAATACTTAGCTTTCAAAGAAGTAAGTAGTTGAAATTGATCATTCTCTTTTAGAACAAGATTAACTGTGTCTTATAATTACTTAGTTAGTTAAATACGTAAATAAATATATATAGCAAAAACACATACAAGCTTCAACATGTGGATACAAATAGTAAAACACGACATTACTTGAGCTCCGTTTCTTATCTTCTTCATCATATCCTCGAATGTTTAGGCCAGACATTAAACGCCAAAGCGAATCGCTTTGGATGTTTAGATATAAGACAAGAGAGTTCTCGTATTGTTGTGTTTTAATAAATATATAAATATAAATAGATAGACTGTTTTTAAATTAAAGTAGCACAAAAATATACAAGTTTTTATAAGTAATTTGGTGGTTGAATGAACCGAAACTAAAACTTTTAAATTATCAATAAAAATAGAATAATTGTTTGTTGTTGTTTTTTTTTTCCTGTATATAATAGGAGAATCTCTAAGATTTCGCATCTGGTTGGTATGTTACTCGAGGTACGCGTGTGTTCACAAGTGCGTATTTTTAATTAGCGTACTGTTTTAGTCTTTCAAATGTAATCTTGTGTTAAACTCCTAAACAGAACTTAAAACATTTGTTTTAGCTGTTTTTCCGTTTATTCCAAAATTACCTTCTTACTAAAAAAACAACTTGAAAGAAAAATGTTTACCTTTAATATGGCATTCTGATAAGTAAAATTCGCCCTCTAGAAAACCGTACACTGTCTCAAACTTTCTTTTAATTCTCCTCCTCCTCCTTTTCTTACATACAACTTCTTGTTAACTGATTTTAGCCCTCTAGAAAACCGTACACTGTCTCAAACTTTCTTTTAATTCTCCTCCTCCTTTTCTTACATACAACTTCTTGTTAACTGATTTTAGCCCGCTAGAAAACCGTACACTGTCTCAAACTTTCTTTTAATTCTCCTCCACCTCCTTTTCTTACATACAACTTCTTGTTAACTGATTTTAGCCCGCTAGAAAACCGTACACTGTCTCAAATTTTTCTGAAGCATTTTGAAGCTATTTTCAAATGCTTCAAGAAATGAGAAATATAATTTCATAAAAGTCCATGGATGATATACATATATGCAATATGAAGAAAAAGTTGGGCACATCTAATGAATACATACGAGGAGTTACACAATGATGCTTGACCAAGAAAAGAAATGTATATGTCAACTATAAACTAAAATGCATTCCAGGTGGTATTGAGAATCAACTGTTTACATTATCTATTGACCGACGCCACAGCAGCAGAAAGAAAGCTATGATAAAGTTTATATGAACTTCATTAGAGACTGGACACAAAAAACTCAGAGACTCTGAGCAGAACTTTGACCTGAAGAGGATGAGGAGAAATACATGCAAACAGGCTGAAAATTTACTGTTTTTGATCATAACCAATTAGTGGATTAGTTTTGGTTTTAGTTCCGAGAATTACGATGAGTCAACAAAATTTATCCAATTAAGTGTCAAATCTACTAGCGAATTGGATATATACATTATTTGTAGAATCGTAAGAATACTAGAGAAATCCGTATAAAACCCATGTTTTGGAGTTAAAAGTCAATCTCCTCACTCGTATGAAGAAGCCAAACAACCTCCTGCTGGTTGAAGAAAACTGATGCTGCCTGATCCAACTATGTCCGAGCCCATTTCAACGTTGAAGATAACTAGCATTTCCCATTCAAGCTCCATGTATGTAACTATTGCTATCTCTTTCAGAGTCCAATAATGTGGTTAGAAATTGAATATACAGTATTTGATATCAAAGAATTAACGAAAGCTACATCTGAGCAGTTTTCAATTAATGTGTTAATTGATAACTTACTGATAGTATTAAGTAAATTAATGGATATTACAGAAAGTTTTAATGGAAGTACAGTTACCTGCTCAGATTGAAGAATGTAATAGTTTTAACAGTGAGACGTTTCAAGATACCTTCGGTAATCTCGATGTAGCCGAATATCTTGATATATTGAATTAAAGTGTTGTTTGTGTTTTGAATCTCAGTCTCCCAGTCAATCCTGTATTCTAACTGTAAACTTCCTCGAATTCGTAACTTGTGTACTCCGCTCGCAACTGTAAACCTTGGTTTTATATAAATATTTTGTTAACTGGATTTAAGTCGAACTCCAAACGATTAGTCCACACGCTGTCCACGTTTTACATTTCGTTAATTCTCATCTTCTTTTTCTTACATAGAACTTCCTGAGAATTTAATTTTACCTTTTCAGAAAAATCATACACTACCACAAATTTCCATTAATTCTCATCCACCTTTTCTTAGGCAAGTAAATTAGTCTCATCAGATTCTAATTAAGAAATTAAATTATTTTTTCTTATGTCCAGTATTTAAGCTATGAATGGCCATCAAATCTTCCTTTCGGAATCAGAGTATGTTTCGAATTAAGGGTCTTCTGCCTGCTGTTTTAAGGTTAACCTCCCGGTGACTCTGCGATAATTCTGAGAGCTTATAACGCTAAAAATCTGGTTTCGATACCCGCAGTGGCCAAAGTGCAGACAGCCCAATGTAAAACTCTGCGCTTCATAACAAACAAACAAATACTTTACGTTCATGGGTCGTCTACAGTCTATTTGTGGTGATTGTATGGCCACACATATATAGGCAAAATACAATGCACTAATTGAAAATACGTGCCTGTAAACTCATGAGAGTCTCAATCACGACTAATCAGAACTTCTAAACGTTTGGGCATGCTTCTCATATCCGAACACCCAGCGAAAGAAAAGCAACCATTCTATCTCCAATGACAGTCTCAAAAATCTAATCTCATGTTCATTCAACCACGAACTTCACGTCCAAGAAACTAACTGATGTTAACTAAAAAAAAAGGCTATTAAAATATGTGAAATATGATTAAAAATATTAAGAAAAATGTGACTTCAATACATAGGCGTTTTCCAAAAACAGTGAAAAAATAGAATATATGACGCCTTTACTCTATATAAGTAATAAAGAGGTTATGCGTACTTTTACAAAAAAGACACAAAATATATAGATTAATTAATTTTCATGCAAGAATTTTCACTCGAAATTTTTCATACCACAACTGGTTGAAATAGTAATAATGGCATAGTTGCCAAGGCCTTCCCTGCTTCCTTAAACAAAGCTGACACCTGTGGGGAAAAAAAAGTCGTGTTTTTTCATTTTTTTAAACTGAAGAGAATAAATCTCTTGGTGTTTGTCATTGTTAAGTGAGTGAAACATTTTGAAGTGATATTTATATCCCTCGGTGTTATTTAAGAGACAAGGTTACAACATGTCTTTCCTGTTTTGTAAGTGATAATCTTAACAACAACAGTTTATGTTTACTCAAGTGGATTTAGACAGAGTTGAAATGATGTGACTGATTCCAACAGGATCATACTTAATGTATGAATACCACGGCATTTCGATGTTATTGGTCAAAAAGAGAGAAGCATTTTCACACCACCAGGCACTTCGTTTTCATATCTGGTCAGTGGTTAAATTTAATATTAGTTTTATTCACAGCTCAACTAAAGCTGACAGTCAACGAAAACAAGAAGACAAACTTCAGCATGACAGTATCAGTGTGTAAAAATAGTATGTGCAGAGTTGGACTCCACCACATACACACATATATAGTCGATAAGTCATACTTTTACAGAAATTTGTTTTTGGAAACTTCGTGGGTTGTTTTAATATAATCTGAGACTCAACCATAGTATATAAGTGCAGAGAATAGAAGGCAATAATGTGACAAATAAGTTTATCATAATTGTTTGTTAAGATATTACTGATATAATATTGTAAGAATCTTGAAATATTTCTTGGTCTCAACTCGGTGTTCTCGATTGAACAGGCCTAAAGAATTACTACCCATAAAAGACATTAAAAACACCGTGGCATTCCCTTTGATCAGTTCCCTTCGTTTATAAATAACATTTGGTCGACATTTATAAAGTTCAGCTCAGTCCAAAAGATGCTTTTAATTTTATCTTTCGTTGATCTGTCAGTTTGCTTTGTTTCGGTTATTTGTCGGTAAAAATTAGTAACCAGCTAGGATATGTCAGTTCTGAATACTGTTTGTTTTGGACATTAAATGACTCATAGTACGTTAAAAACTTTCTTTGGTGAAATAATTTATAAATTTGTAAAATAAGAAAGCTGACAAAACATTTTAAGGTTTAGTTGTTACTTCCTGCTGTAAAAGATGGTTAGTCAAGATTATTTCATGAACCTGAAAATTTGGCATAAATAAATGGCAGCACATGATGGCGTGATCTTTATCATCTTATTCCTAATGTATCTACAGATGAAATATATTCGATGACGAGGAACCCACTTTGAGACTAATAATGGCTGGAGACGGCTTAAATGGGTAATGAAGAAAAACTTTAATATAAGTTTAACAT
>NW_013665649.1:318025-323428 GCF_000517525.1 Limulus polyphemus | reverse complement strand
ATGTTAAACTTATATTAAAGTTTTTCTTCATTACCCATTTAAGCCGTCTCCAGCCATTATTAGATGAAATATATATACGTATACAGTGTAACGTTTACTCAGTGAGCGTCCAGATTAAATAAACTTTGACTAATTTCAACATATTTTACGAAGTGAAGTTCAACGTATATATATCTCTCTCTTTGCACATTTATTCATACTGTTTACGTAAATTTGAATTTTGCATACGTAATTTAATCAAATAAAAACATTGAATAGAAGCTCCCAGTGGCTCAGCGGTAATTCTGAGGGCTTATAATGTTAAAATCGGGTTTCGATACCTGCAATGAAAACAGCACAAATAGTCCAATTGTGTAACAACTAACAAACTAAAGCCCACATATAACGCTGACTCTACTTTCAATGTTTTCGTTTGTTTTTGTTTTTTCAAACTGATCATATCCACAGTCCACAGTGCAAGACGTTCTATACAATGACGTATAAAGGTATGAATATTTATTACGTTGTTTTCAAATTGTTTTATTTAAACCTCCTGGTCAGCTTACAAAGTTGATGATCGAGACTTTCAAAATTGTTTGCATTCAGCCCTTAAAACTGGGAAATCTAAAAGATTTGATATTATTCATCTACATTTTTTTAAGTAGTTAAAATTTAGTGACCTCTAATCTATAAGTTTAAAGTGAAAGGGAAATATGCATGGCACTTTCAAGCTGTACATAGCCTTTTGGTATCTTTGTCACACTGCTAATAAAACATTTGATATATACATTTTACACAATCTTAGCTTTAAGAGTACACTAGTAATGCCTCAGTTGAATCACGTGACTTTAAAATCGAACCGTATAATTTTTCAGAGAATCGCCTGTTACAGTACAAATACCAACAATCACAGACGTTCTGTGTTAAAGCCACGTGATTGGTAGACTTCACACCAATTGCTGGTAGTCTTTCAAAAAATTAAGAAATTAATTTAAGTAGATTGGGGTATATATAAACAAACGTATCTCTAGTATACTTACCAATTCTATTCTTTTTCTCATGATAATGATGATGAGAAGGAAGATGACCTGAAAAAGAAAGATAACTCAAGAAACTGTTTATTCTATCATTTGCTCCATTGTTAGTAGTAAAAAAAAATCGTCTGTTCGTATCAATAGTTTGTATTTTATTTTTAAAAAGGATTAAACTAAGAATAATGGCAATTTGATTCCATGCTACTTCCAGTTGGACAGATGCATCTTTCAGATCCCACATCTCAGCTTATTGCACAGATTTCGTTCAGCTAAACTCGTTAATTAAATATCACCTTAATAGTGCTGGTTAATTCTTTCACTGCATTGGATACGTATTCTCCTTTAAACTTCCCAAAATCTACCAGTTTCATATAAGAAATGAAATATTATAACACGTGTTCTTACTGTTTTCTATGATTTTACTGTGTACCTAAATCAAAGCTGGTAATTGGAGAATTGTTTGGCTTTAAATGAGCTAGATTTCTTAGTCGTCTTGCAAATATTCCAAGACTTTAACTCTTTGAAATTTAAGTTCGTTGCTTTAAATAGAATGATATATCCAATTAGTTGTTTACTCTAAACGATTTTTCATGGTCAGACTGTTTGAAGTAAGATTATAGATAACATTGTTTATTCACTCAGCTCAGACTATTTAAAACACTGTCAGTTTAAACTAGGTAATGCAAAGTTTCTTTATCCAGGCAATTTGCGATCATTAATCAATGTACTATATCTAATCGTTTCTTACATTATTAAGTATTCTGTACGGTATTGCTCAGTCAAGTGCATTTTTGCTTTGTTAGTATTGATTAGCAAGTCATTTCCATTCCCTTTGTATAATTGCTAAATAAATAAATTTACACGTGATTTCCTGTCCTTCAGCAGTAAGCTACATTTAACTGGAATAAGGCATGTCGTTTGTTTTTTTGTTTTTTTTTGACAAAATACTGTAGCAGGAAATGTATCATCATCAATTTCCGAAGAAGCGACTTTAAATATTGCATTACGACGAAGATGTTGGATATAATGCAGGAAGACAATTAATACTCACCGTGAAAGTTTCATGTATCTTGTGTAGGATGGTTAATGCTTGAAAATTGTTGTATATATTGTTGGAAGACAATTAATATTCACGGTGAATGTTTTATATATATATGTATTGTAGGATGGTTAATACTTGAAAATTGTTGTATATATTGTTGGAAGACAATTAATATTCACGGTGAATGTTTTATATATATATATATATATGTATTGTAGGATGGTTAATACTTGAAAATTGTTGTATATATTACAGGAAGACAATTAATACATATGATGAAAATTGTCACAAATATTGCTGAGCATTAATAATTATTTATTGTAAATAATTCTGCAAATATTGCAGGCGCTTATTAACTATGGTAAGGGTTGTTGAAGAGTTGCAGAACCTTGATAACTACTTAAGGTGAAGGTTAGTGAAAATATTGCAGGTGTTTATTAATTATGGTAAGGGTTGTTGAAGAAGTTGCAGAACCTTGATAATTACTTACGGTGAAGGGTAGTGAAAATATTGAAGAACCTAAGTGAGTATTTATCCTGAATATTTCGGCAAATATTATGAAATTTGCGTTATTATTTACATTGAAGGCTTTTTATTTGGAATTATTGCAGAGCTTTAATTACTACTTACGGTAAAGATTGTTGCAAATATTGCTCCCACAAACCAGTGCGTCACTTCAGTCTCTCTGTTTGATTTTCTAGGATCGTCAAGAGCCAGATTCTCTACTTGTTTCTTCCGAGTTCGCCACATGTACCTACAACCCACAAAACGGAATAAATTATCGCTCTTATTAGATTCAAAGTATGTAGCGTAATCAATTCAACTGACCTTTTATTTCGGAAGTATTTTCGTAAATGAATTTACTTCTATGTCGTTACAACGAATGACACCATGTAAACATTCCTTTAACGAAGCATTTTGTCTGTATGTAGTTTCGTCTCTCACACACACGTTCATAAGTAGCTTGTGCTTATCAGACATTCACTGCAAACCTTACACGGACAAATACACTACCCCCCAGTGGTTCAGCTGTGAATTTGAGGTTCAATAGGGGTTCAATATTCGTTGTGGGCAAATCACGTGTAGTCCACTGTACAGCTGTGTGTTTAAAAACACTCACTAAAATTTACCTAACCTAAAGTAATACTTGTCGTACGCTACAATTACACCAAAACTTACAAATCATGCAACAAACAAACTTATACTAACTCTAAATCAAACAGGCCTAAAACAACGCTTATAAAATAAACAACGGACTTATCCCAACTCTACTTAAAGAAACAAATACCAAGTACGAACTTGTAGAAGGCATACACCAAAATTTATCAGACATGCACTAGTATTTACTAGGGATACAGTAACACTCACCAGACATATGCCGTGCCAACGACGCTTGCCAAACTGAGTGATATCAGCACTAACCAGATAAGAAATCCAACAATAAAACGAAGAAGAATAACAACTACACCCGCTAGTCCTGAAAATAAAATGCAAAGTGTAAATAACCAAAACTAAGGTTTGATTTGGTTAGTTTTGAATTTCGCGCAAAGCTACACGAGGGCTATCTGCGCTAGCCATCCCTAATTTAGCAGTGTAAGACTAGAGAGAAGGCAGCTAGTCATCACCACCCACCGCCAACTCTTGGGCTACTCTTTTACCAACCAATAGTGGGATTGACCGTCACATGATAACGCCCCCACGGCTGAAAGAGCGAGCATGTTTGGTGGGACGGGGATTCGAACCCTCGACCCTCAGATTGCGAGTCGAGTACCCCTAACCAAAACTAAGGTGGGTAATAATTAGTTTGAAGAAGATAAGATGAAAGAGCACTTCTATCACTATTAATAAGAGGAATAACTGTCGTGTGTGCCGAACTTTTACTTGAATTCATAAAAAGAACAGCACGTTCACCATGCAAAAAAAAATCATCTTAATTTTTATATATGAAACATCTGGAGTATTTATGATCGAGGATAATTTTGAAATTAGTATTAATTTATCTTCTTCGTACGAAAATACCTAAAGAGAAGCAGTGGAACATATCCTATCATTGATTCTCACACGTGATATTAATTAGATTTAAAACCTAAATTAATATTGAATAACACGATGACAGCGTGAAATAGCCTTTCAGTATAATAGACCGCATTGAGTTATTATCGATATTTATATTTCAGAACGCCTTTAACAAATTCCGCGGACACGCATGTCAAATTACACTTTCAAATTATTGAAAAATGTGTTAAGGTATAGTTTCAAACACACACGTAGGCAAACGGTAAAAATATTTAGGATTAAAACTGTCATAAACATCAACGCATAAAAACTTATTTTACCTCAAACGCTTACTACTATAATATACCCGTTTTTGAATGGTGTGTAAATAAAAAGAAGTAAACAGCGGTTTTTAGTTAGCACAATGAAACACAATACTTTTTTTTTTAGTTACTTAAGCCTAAAAATATATTACACTGTTTCTGACTAGATGACATAAATCATTTAAATGGAAATGCACTCCTACGTCACTTTATCAAACATTTTTATCATCATCGTCATCATAACAACCAGAAAAACCTTGATATATATATTAGTTTTATAATAGCTGCAAAATATATTCAAGATTTAATTAACACCAACAGAATTGAATACTTTATTAGTTATTTTCTTCACAAAATATGATAATTAAAACATTTTTGTTTTATAATCAAAGTGGAAAAATTTAATTTTTTATCTTCGTTTATTTTGAAGGCACAAATATTTTTATTTCTTATAAGAAGTAGAAAATCTGTAATTGTCTCTATTTAATTTCTTTATGAAATACCTAAAGCGATGAGGCACATGTATAGAACTTCTCTCCAACAGAGGGCAACATCTGTGCTCAGCTCCTGTTAATGATTTTCACATTGTATTATTTATCAAAAATAGCATTTACATTGTTTTTATATATTTCTGTTTCTAAACAAAAATCATAATTAAAAATTTGATTAATTCTCAGTTTTGTCGCGATGGAAACTGAATAACAATGTTTACGTAGATATATATAAATGAAAAAACAAAATTACCAACAAGTTCATATATTGTAAGTGGGTAGTTACACAGACATATGACGTAACAGATAAATGACGTAATTTTGTTAGATCGCTAGGTCTTTAGTTTAGTCTGGAAATGTTACATGAGAATGCAACGTTTATATAATTTCTTTGTCAATGACTTATATCATTGAAAAATAAGTACTACGTTTTGTAGAGCGCTACATATGAAATGTCCGTACTGATTATAAAACCATTTTTATACACGCCTCAACACGAAACAAAAATCTACAGTTATTGTTATTGGACGCAAGCAGTG
>NW_013665649.1:302915-317286 GCF_000517525.1 Limulus polyphemus | reverse complement strand
ATGTAGAGTCGTCAACTTTTTGAAGGCCATAGATAGGCCTAAATAAAATGTTTTTAAGTGACAAAATACTATAATAAGGGCAGTCGTTTGTGTGTACCAATTGTAAATTCTTTGTCTGGATACCAAATAAAAAAGGAGTAAAAAAGGAAGTAGTATGAATAAATTAAACGTCGATATGTCACACACGTATTACGTCACTGACGTAATTCATAACCGTGCCATATTGAAGAAATGGAAAATGTGGTTCAACAACTAAACTTTGTCATTTGAGTTTTTATATATTTGAAAACAACTACACACATTAATTTCAAAACCAGTAAAAAGTGGAGTCACGACATCTTACAAATACATCTTGTCACATGACTAATGAATGTATGATTGGTATACATATACATCTTGTTAACCACCCACACTAAAGTTGACCATTTTTGTAGATCTTCCGAAATGCTGTCTGTCCAGACAGTAAGAAATAATATATAATTCACTGATAAGATCAATAAATGTGGTTTTAGTTCGTGACAATAAATACTTGTAGTATCAAAAGTGAGTCTAGCAAATTAAAGCATTTCTTAAACACCGTTATTACAATATTATAGTCAGTGTAATAAGACAGGTAGCCCTTAAGCCTATTAGTGCCCAATTTGACCTTGAAGTGTTTAAAGAAGAAAGATATTCTTTTCAGATATGTATGTTTTTTGTTGTTAAGCGTAAAGTCATATTAGTCTATTTACGCTCTGCTCATCACAAGTAACGAAACCCAAGTTTTAGTGTTATGAGCTCTCAGACTTGCCGCTGAACCTGTGGGGGGCTTTTTCAGACAAAGTGATTGAATACGGAAATAATATATATATTTATTCAGTGGTGGTAAAACGTGGGTTAAAACATGTTTTATTAAATTATCTGATAGACTAGACATTATTAAGTTTTGGTTTGTTTGTTTTGTTTTGTTTGTAGTTAAGTACAAAGCTACACAAAGGGCTATCTGTGCTCTGCCCACCACGGGTATCGAAACCCGGATTTTGCAGACATACCACTGTGCCACTGGGGGGGGGGGGCTAAGTTTTGGTAGACACAAAACGTGGTTCATTACATAGCTGTTATTACAAACTGTATTGATTAAAGGTAACATTTGGCGATTGTAGGCATTATTTAGTAGATATAAAATGTAGGTTTATTAAATATTTAGAAACGTGGTTACGTAAAAAAGTACTAAGCCCTTGCAGAAGAGCTAAGGATTGCACGGAATAGAGCATGTGCTCTCTACAGGCGATCAGCATCCAAAGCATGAGACATTGAACGGAATGACCAATTTCACAAAATCTTCCTTCTGGCGTTTCCACAAACTCATGATTGACACAGTAACTAAAAATATGGCAATATTAGTAATTAACAATAATGACAGTATCCTACTAGGTACAAATGAAGACCAAGGCAAGTTTTCATTCGCAGATACATTAACCAATGTGACCATGGTAATGTGCAAGAGAGAGGGTTAAGTTATTACAGCGGAGAATCGAACCCCGAATTTTGGCACTGTAAGTCCAGAAACTTATTCCTGCTCCACTGGCAAGATCCAAGAGAAGGCTAAGGTTATAAGGCTTGCCTATCAGGTTGAACTACTGTTACCTTTATCACTTGGCGATTATTGCGGTGAAAGAGAAATCTGGGTCAACGCTGTTGAATTCACAGCTGATACACGGAAAGGGTTTAAAGTTGGTCAAAACACCTTGGCAGAAGCTTTAGATCTGGAAGACACATGCAGTAGTATCAATCTGCCCATTCTTGTGAATAAAATACTCATAATAGGCCTTCAGTGTAACTTATGTGAAATGGGTCATAGCTGCATCAACTACCAGAAGATGCATCATGAAGCATAGAAGCTGGCAATCAGACTGGATCACCACTATTACTGGTTTGCCTCAAGGGTACCCACTATCGCCAGTCCTCTTCAACATCTACACCACGATTCTAGCCTGTCTTTACAGTCCAACCAGATGCCGTGTTTTAACCTTTGCTGATGACATTCTGGTACACAACAGAAGCCCTGGCAAAGCTGAAATCGAAATCAGGAGGCAATAATCCTTTAGCAGGGTAAGAAAATGCTACAATGACATAGGAATGATAATCTATCCTGCCAAAGCCACAATCATGTTCTGCACACCAAACAACAGATATGATGATGAGGAAAAAGCATCACCATCCTTTGCAGAATAAACAACTCAACTTCACCAGGAGCTACCAGTTACATCAATGTACTGAAAGTTGCAGCAGGAAATTAAACTGAAGAACTCCGCCTGCTTATGATGTACCATTCTTATCCACTCCATCCTGAACTGTGCACTACCAATAATCAGTATGAGTGTTACACGTCTAGATAACATTGAAAAGACACAAATATCTGTTTAAGACTGGTCACTGGATGTACTTCAGCCACCCTCATCAAGGCCTTATTACACTTCACAATCCTCAACAGCATCACAAAGCACCAACAGAGCTGCAATCAAAATCATTAACTAGGATCTTGTAGCATAAAAACTGTATATTCCATCATCGAGACAATGCTCTCTTCAGCTGGAATATTCCAGCTCCATTACGATTCCACAGACACCAACCAAATATTAGATGATTTCCTAAAAAACATCTCAGGAGAGATAATTATGGGGGAGGGGCAGGTGCTATACAGCCCCCATTGTGATAATGGGGCATCACTAGATCTCAAACGTCTCCATGTGTAATAAACATCTGAGGTCTATGGAAATCAACCTAAACAGAAAATGTAGAGTAAAGTAAAAAAAGCTTGGCATTGCCTATTTAAAACCATTGTAGACAATCAGCTGAATGGATCTGGTTGTAGACATCATTTGGTGAAGATAAAACGTAGGTTATTGCAAGGTTATAAGTACTACCTGCTGCTCATTAAATATGAGTTATTAATTATCATGAGGTATTAAATGTAGTTAAAAGTTCTGTGAAGTGCGGTCTGGATTTTAATCGTACAACCAATCTTTAATGAACTATTTTTAGACACAATATAATAGATTTATCTTTAAAGTTCATTTCTCTTACTAATGCTCTAAGTAGAAATGGCAGTCACCTGCTCTTAAATCACATTCCGCTTTAACAGATGTTTTGGTTCATTTTGACAATGTCTTATCAACGTGAAGTAGAAACTAAATCTACATCTTTAGATTAACAAGAATATCTCAAATATATCGGTTTTGTACACTATTTCAATCTTGTATTTTTGTTTTAAAATAAAACTTGCAATGATTTTATAAATTTAAATATCTATACTTTACATACTGTAGTTATTTTTCTTTTCCTGCTCTTTTTTTTCAATTTTAATCTGTTTCTATCCAGAATAGATGTTTTTAAGATTATCATGTATTTGTTTTAGCGCAAACTACACAACGAATTATCTGTGCTGCATTCACCACGTGGAATCTAACACCGAGCTTACACACCGAATTATCTGTGCTGTATTCACCACGTGGAATCTAACACCGAGCTTACACAACGAATTATCTGTGCTGTATTCACCACGTGGAATCTAACACCGAGCTGAACTGATAGATATAGGCTGAAATGCTTTATATATATTATTTTTTTTTTTTGTTTTAAGAATGATACAAATGTAGATAGCTTCTCATGTTTCTGTATATACGTGTGGGTTGTGCTGATATATCTATATAAATTTATATTCAGTTTGAAATTGATTTTCTTAAGTTATTTCTGTGTATGATATCTTTCATTGAAAATGTTTGTTTGTTTTGAATTTCGCGCAAAGCTACACGACGGCTATCTGCGCTAGCCGTCCCTAATTTAGCAATGTAAGACTAGAGGGAAGGCAGCTAGTCAGCACCACCCACCACCAAATCTTGGGCTACTATTTTACCAACGAATAGTGGGATTGATCGTCACATTATAACGCCCCCACGGCTGAAAGGGTGAGCATGTTTGGTGTGACGGGGATTCGAACCCGCGACCCTCAGATTGAGGGTCGAGCGCCCTAACCATATGCCCAGCCCCCCAGTGGCACAGCGGTATGTCTGCGGACTTACAACGCTAAAATCCGGGTTTCGAAACCCGTGGTGGGCAAAGCACAAATAGCCCATTGTGTAGCTTTGTGCTTAATTACAAACAAAACAAACAAAAAACCACATGGCCATGCCGGGCCGCATTGATAATGTTATTATCATCGAATAATCATTTATTAACGAAATAACAAAAGGACTCGCATATTTTCGCTAAAACTGGAGATAACTATGAAAAAACAATTTACGGTGTTTTTCAACTACAATATTGTGCTATTTTTTTTAGATGGTTCCCAAATGAAAAAATAGTTGGTTTTAAAAATATTAAGAATTTTTTTAGGGCACTTAGCATTGCGAACATAACTCATGCTCTGAGTTATATCTTAGTAGAATGGCCTACAATGACGCTTAGCAATACGGTTTGTATCAGGTTTTAAAATAGGTTACTATAAGGATTTTTTTTTCTTCCCAGCGATTCGGTGAAAGAATCCACCCCAACTGTCACTGAGTATAATGTTTTCCCTAAGACACGCATTCGCTTATAATGATATTTTACTTTAGGCGAAAAAATTGCCATATTTGTTTCTAGGTTATTAGAAGATTTTTACCCGGAAAAAGGAAAACTGTGACTTTATAACATTCGAACAGCATTCTTCTTGCCATTTTCATAAAACGTGAACAAATCCTTATGTCACGTGACTTTAGACTAAAAGAAATGCCACTCTCTTACAACATTCTCATGAACATAGATGACCTTAGAACAAGTCGACAGAAATACTGCAATTATAATGTTCTTGTGCACCTTGTCAAAATATTTTACTCGTAAGCTACTGTATACATATTGTTTATATTATACATATTATACCCAAAAATAGCTAAAAGTTTTCTTTACGTAGCTGTAGATCTGAATATTTCTTTGTTTTAAAAAAAAACATCAAAATTATTATGGATGTTTTAAGTCTATAATAATTTGTTTACGTTTTTTAAACAGAGATATCAACATAGTTTTTGTCTGTTGAATTTCGCGCAAATCTTTACGAACACTATCTGCGATAGTTGTTACAGATTTTGAAATGATACACTAGGTGGTCAACACTATTTGCCATCAACCCTTATCATATCTATTTGCGAGAGTTGACTGTCACTCTTATATCGCACCGAGCACGATTCTTTGTTTTTGGCAGTAATGGGACGCGAGCTAAGGGCCGTCAGTTCTATATTCCAACACGTTAGCCCCTGGGCTGTGCTCGACCCTTTAAGTTTATGTAAATGTTTATTTGTCTACAAAAGCGCATATAAACCAGTTCTTAAGTACCTGATTTTTAAAAGGCGATCTCGTATAGGTTACGCTCATCAGAAGGTATTTATGTCAAATACTAAACACGTGTAGCACTTATTCAAAGTTCGAGTAGATTGTTTTTACTTGTGCTTATACGTATAGCAAATATATCTCTAAAAAGTAATTATTCTAGAAAGAATTTCGAAAATTTTATATGCGTAATTGTAGGAAGTGTCATCTTCTTGGATCGACAAGACAATAAACAAAGCAATAAGAAAACCGGATTTTAATAGAATAATTAGGGTAATCTAAAAATGAACAACTAAAGAAACCCCCGGATGAGGATAATTGGGTGAACACGGAAATCTTGCGTATCGTAGGAAAAACAGGAACATTGTTCATCAATATATTTTTATACGTATGTGTGTGTGGAAACGTATATGAATATCATGTTTTGTTTAACCGACTTCTTTTATCCGATTTAGTTAATTTCCAGTTTTGTTTCCCAGAAAGGTGCCCGAAGGCCGCCTGGAAGGGTCACCTGTTTTAACCAGTCTCACCACTATCCAGTAGTGTAATGTTTGTCAGTTAATCAGTAGACGATAAAAGGACATCACATAAGGAACGCTTAACGTTGCATCAATAAAACGTACGCATGCCAGGAATCACGAGAAGAATTATGCACTCTGTAGGATATAATACAGAATGACACCTGAACTTCAAAAACAATAAATAAAAATATTTGTTAGTTTTGATTTTGGTTTTATTTACTTTTGAAAGAGAACACGTTCGGGGACCCCGCGGAAGTACATCCAGTTTAGGTTCGACTTATTCTACCGGGTATTATTTCGCTATGAATTATTTTGAAGTCGCTAAGATAACTTTGGTAACTTTTACATTATTTTCCAAAATAATTATTCCTTTCGGGAATAAGAACATGTATTTATTGTTTTTAGTATTATTCAAGGTATGAGTACAGCTCTAATCAAATACGTTTTAAATGAAATGTACTCAAATAATCCTTCAATGACTCTTCAATAGTGACTCTTCTTTTTTGATAAGAAATTTTACGTTTTCATAATTTAAAATGTCGTATTTTGGTAAATAATGTCGAACATTCGTCAATGGGTGAGGTATAAATTTCGAAACAAATCAGCTTGAATAAAAACAACGAATTTTGGATTGTTCTTATAAATCTAAGCCTATTTTAATATTTGAACAACGCTAATTGTACAAAATTTAAAATGCATGTATTTCTTACACAATATGTATATTAATACAAAATTTGTTTTAGCAATTTTGTTTTTGTACAAATTTTCAATTGGTGCCGCCCTCCAGTGGCTCAGCGATAAGTTGGATTTTGATACCAGTGGTGGATACAGCACAAAAAAATCCTTAGTGCAGCTTTGTGCTTAACTACAAACAAACAAACAGTTCAATTGATGCTTTTCATAGCTTTTCAACTCCGTCACTAGAGAGTTTGTTTGTTTTGAATTTCGCGCAAAGCTACACGGGGGCTATCTGCGCTAGCCGTCCCTAATTTAGCGGTGTAAAACTAGAGGGAAGGCAGCTGGTCATCACTACCCACCGCCAACTCTTGGGCTACCAACGAATAGTGGGATTGACTGTCACATTATAACGCCCCCACGGCTGAAAGGGTGAGTATGTTTGATAGGACGGGGATTCGAACCAGCGAACCACAGATTGCGAGTCGAGCGCCCTAACCACCTAGCCATACCGGGCCTGTCACTAGAGAGAAGATAGCTAGTGGTGATGCAGGTGGTTTGATTTGTTTTGAACTTCGCGCAAAGCTACACAAGGGCTATCTGCGCTAGCCGTCCCTACTTTACCAGTGATAGACTAGAGGGAAGGCAGCTAAGTGGTGTTAACTAGCCAACTCTTGGGCTATTCTTTTACCAACTAATAGTGGGATTGACTGTCACATTATAAGGGCGAACATGTTCGGTGTCGGGAAGTCGAACTCGCGTCCCTCAGACTACGAGTCAAACGCCTTAACCACCATGTCATTCCTGACCTAGATAATGCAGATGAAAATGTTAACAAGAATTATACTATTTTATATTAATTTCAATTAATGCTTCAAAGGATTTTGTTTCGATTAAAAACTGTTTATTCTTACAACATGTGCGTTTCTAAGGTTTGAAACAACCAGAAATAAATTACACAATATAGACTTTGAATAATGAAACAGATCTGTATCATTTTAAATGTTTTCTGGTTACTATAACAACGAATGGTTATAAACAACCGCGCCCGTTTCTAGCCCGTTTCCAGTTTAAAACATGCAACTAAACATACCGAGCGTGGGTCAAGCACGTTACTATGGGAACTATGTGAAACATGTTTTTGTTTGATTTTATTTTTTGCTGTTTTGACATGCATGCACTACACAAAAGAGGCTCGCTATCAACAACTGCACATACTTCATGAAAGTATGTGCAACGCGAATATGACAATACCAAAGTGTTTCTATAAGGTAGCAATAGTGTCTACCACACGAAGTAAGAGTACAGTTAACAATACCTATATACCACTGTAACACGGCCTTTACTGCCTGACGAAGGGCGGGCCCGACATGGCCAGGTGGTTAAGGCACTCGACTCGCAATCTGAGGGTCGCGGGTTCGAATCGATGTCACACCAAACATGCTCGCCCTTTCAGCCGTAGGGGCGTTATAGTGTGACGGTCAATCCCACTATTCGTTGGTAAAAGAGTAGCCCAAGAGTTGGCGGTGGGTGGTGATGACTAGCTGCCTTCCCTCTAGTCTTACACTGCTAAATTAGCGACGGCTAGCGCAGATAGCCCTCGTGTAGCTTTGCGCGAAATTCAAAAACAAATAAACAAGACGAAGGGCGTCTAATTAAGATGTCGCACAAAATAAATTAGAAAAAGTTTTTATTTAGACGTGTCAATATATTCTGTAATATCATTTATCCAAGTACCTATATCAGTGTAGTGAAGATTCTTATTAAGAGAACAGTATATATTATTTATAATACTAAAATCAACGAGTAGTTATGCACCAAGAATAGTTACATTTGAAGGACAGGCGATTCAATAAGGGGTCCTCCCCAATTCATTGCTTTTCTATACATAATTCATCAAGAAAGACCCTTCCATGACTGTCTGACAAGTTTTGGTGAAAGCCATTGTGCCATAGTCACAGTCAAGGCATGTCCTTTAGTATGCCAGGTCATACAAGTAGTTATGCACCAATAATAGTTACATTTGAAGGACAGGCGATTCAATAAGGAGTCCTCCCCAATTCATTGCTTTTCTATACATAATTCATCAAGAAAGACCCTTCCATGACTGTCTGACAAGTTTTGGTGAAAGCCATTGTTCCATAGTCACAGTCAAAGAATGCCCTTTAGTATGCCAGGTCATACAAGTAGTTATGCACCAATAATAGTTACATTTGAAGGACAGGCGATTCAAGTGGGGTCCTCCCTATTCATTGCTTTTTAATACATAATTCATCAAGAAAGATCCTTCCATGACTGTCTGACAAGTTTTGGTGAAAGCCATTGTGCCATAGTCACAGTCAAAGAATGCCCTTTAGTATGCCAGGTCATACAAGTAGTTATGCACCAAGAATAGTTACATTTAAAGGACAGGCAATTCAAGTGGGGGTCCTCCCCGATTCATTGCTTTTCAATACATAATTCATCAAGAAAGATCCTTTCATGACTGTCTAACAAGTGTTGGTGAAAGCCATTGTGCCATAGTCACAGTCAAGACATGCCAGGTCATACAAGTAGTTATGCACCAAGAATGGTTACATTTAAAGGACAGGCAATTCAAGTAGGGGTTCTCCCCGATTCCTTGCTTTTCAATACATAATTCATCAAGAAAGATCCTTTCATGACTGTCTAACAAGTGTTGGTGAAAGCCATTGTGCCATAGTCACAGTCAAGACATGCCAGGTCATACAAGTAGTTATGCACCAAGAATGGTTACATTTGAAGAACAGGCGATTCATGTAGGGGTCCTCCCCGACTCATTGCTTTTCAATACATAATTCATCAAGAAAGATCCTTCCATGACTGTCTGACAAGTTTTGGTGAAAGCCGTTGTGCCATAGTCACAGTCAAGGCGTGTCCTTTAGTATGGCAGGTCATTAAGTTTATGTTTTGTTCCTTGTTCATTCACAGGTGAAGATACTTTCGGTAGACAAAAGATCATCAATGTATGGAGAACAATATACTGACGGTAAGGAAGGATTTTCGTGGCTGTCGTCGCCCACACTAGCGACCTCGTCCTAAAATTTACAAAGCTTTCGCCCGTGCCAAGAACCTTTAGACCTACATACACTTAATCTCGAATTATTTATCTATTCATTTATTACGAGTTATAATTTATGTTTCTCCTAAGCATTTATTTTTATGAGTTACCCAGAATATACATATTTTTATAAGTCATTCATATTATTTCATTTATTACTATACGAGGGTGTCATATTAGACCGGTTTAGCAATCGATTCGGTCTTGAGAAAGTTTAAAAAAAAAGCAGCTGCATATACTTGTATTATTTCGATAAAACTTGAAAACTGGTTAGTGTTGTAGTTATAAAAAATCATAGCTTGGTAACATGACTTAATTCCAGTAAAACCTGTTCGTACTGAGACATGATGGTATGTAAATCTGTAGCTAATAGGAAGTTAGAACCTGTTTAACTCTTTCTGTTTTTTTCAACTCTCAGCAATAAGCATACAGACTTTACAACGCAAAAACCCGAGGTTCGATTCCCCGCGGTGAACAGAGTGCACGTATCCCATTCGATAGCTCTGTACTAAGAAAACATCACTTTCAAATTTCTGATGACGTTCAGTACCGACAGTGTCTATATTTACACCATATTGAATAATTAATAATGGTTGGAAACGGCTTGAATGGGTAATGAAGAAAAACTTTAATATAAGTTTAACATAACAGCAAATGTACAACGTTTCGACAAGGTTTTGTCATCATCAGGTACCCTATTGAGTAATTTTATGTTTTTCTCAATTACAATACTCAGTATAAATAATATACCAAACAAATGTGTAAAATCACTGGTCTTCTATACAAAATACGTGGGAAACAGCAGCAATAGAATTAGTGGATCATGTGAAATACTGATGTTATTTTGTCTAAATGTTTATGTGATTCGTGTGTTATTAAAGTCCCTATAACAATGTCATGGATTCATAAGCATATTGGTCCATAAGAAGTTTAGGAAAATGTGTTTAAAAAGCCAACTGGGTCTGATCCCATCAGTAATTCTAGGGTTAATGAAAAATGTTTTATATTCCATATATTAGTATGGGTGACAACTTAATGAATGGTATTCTATAACATCAAAAAGGCTGAACTTGACCCACAATCTACTATTCACCAGAAACATCCAGTGATGGGAGCACACGTGACAAAATACTGTAAATATATAAGAAAAGTAAGCCTAACTTATGATACTTCAAGTGTACATGTATCATAATATGACTTTATAAGTCAACAGAAAATCTGTAACAATTGCTACTGGAAATTCATCTAAATTAAAACCCAAGTAGTGTACTTATTAGCACTTTTAATCGCAAAAAGATTAGCAGGATGAATTTAACATGACATTTGTTTTTGTTGTTACATTATATTAGTACTGAATCGTGTCAACAATGTTTCCATTAACTTGATTAACAAGTGATTCGTTTGGTGGGAAACGGAGTCTTATTAAATCGATTATAACATTGACAAAACACGAAAACTTAATTAATAATCTTCAAACGGTTCGTAACAAATTAACAGAGTGAGTAATTTTTAAAAGGGTGAGTTGGTAATAAACACCTGTATTGTTTAAAGTTGGGTGGTCACTGTTAATGAGTAAGCTATTTTTCGTGAGTAGTTCATAATCAGCAAGATCCGGGGGCAATGATGGGATATCATTAATATACACAGGGTGTTTTGGTTGTGTTAGTCTTTGTGTAGTCGAATGGAGGAGTTAACATAGTTTAACAGCAGTTTTCCAGTTCTGGTTGATACTCCCATATGTTCATAGGCGCGAATTTTTAATTGGCCTTTATAGTTGCCAATATAGATGGATTTACACTCACTCGATCATATCTAAACCAACTGAGAATCATAATATATCATATGAATAATGTCACGAGCAACTCGATGCTTATAACTCAATTATAATCATCTATGAATAAAGTTAAAGGTAAATTCATACTGCTTATGGCGAGATGAAATACGTTATTCACGAATATCTCTAAAGTAAACGATACTAAGTTAGACTATGCTATGACTAATCAACATTGTTCATGAGTCACCAGTATACTTGCATTAAGGTACGAGCTTGTCATGATTCTCTACTCTGAGTCTTCTGTCAGTTATGAGTAAGTCATTATTCTCTACTCTGAGTCTTCTCTTAATTATGAGTGAGTCATTATTCTCTACTCTGAGTCTTCTCTTAATTATGAGTGAGTCATTATTCTCTACTCTGAGTTACAAGTGACTCTGCTAGAAGTATAAAACGGACCCGTAATTCTTTGTTTAGTCGTTTAGTCAATTGACATTGGTCTTAACGAACCTTTCTCTGCCATGCCTTATTATAGAAAATATATTTACTCGAAAGCTTGGTTGAAAAAGATACGAAATAGTTATGTGTGTAACTGAAGAAGGTGGTTGTTTTGTTTTATTCTTTAAGTTCGCGTAAAGCTACTCGAGGGCTATCTGCGCTAGCCGTCCTTAATTTTGAAGTAATAGACTAGAGGGAAGGCAACTAATCAACACCATCCACCCAACGAAAAGTGGGATTGACCATCACATTGTAACTCTCAGATTGCGAGTCGAGCACCCTAACCATTAGGCCATACCAGGGGCTAAAAAAAAAATGAAGAAGCATCCTTTGAGAGTGATACTCAGCGTGAAACAGTCCCCTTAAAAAAAGACATATTTAATGAAAACAGTTCGAAAAAAGGAGTTATTAGCGAGGTGGCTCTAAGTGATAATAGTTTACAAAGTGATCTTGGTTGATTCATTCTAGAATAAGAAATGATACGCAAAAGTAGATACTTTGGACCTGTGGACTCTATCAAAAGACAGACCTTGGTATGAGTTGTATTTACAAACCGTAGATGATGATATCCAGACAGATGCAAATATAAAAATAAAATGAAAAACTGGCACCTGAAGCTAATATTATGAAAAACGCTAAACAAATGGCATATGAATAATTTTTTTTTTCCCGAAATGTAGACAAACATTCAGGGGAAAATATCTAAACTTATGATTAGTCTATCAGAACTTCAGACACGACCCCATAAAAACCAAACAAAACTTAATAGATTAAGATGATCAAGACGAGTTTCAACAATTATAAAGAAAAGACCTGCTGTCCTCATATCGTATCAGATAAAAAAAAAAGAATGCTAATATTACGTGTGAATCATAAAATAACAAAAACATAGACACCCGAAACGATAAACAAAATACAGAAACAATATAAAACTAAGTTACATAAGTGTGGATGATACGTCGCTTATACAAATAGATAAATTAGAAATTATAATAAATATTCTAGATTTAAGATATGTGTGTATCTAAGTGTCTTTGGTGCGGGTGAAAGCCTCATAAATTCCATACAGACAGTTTGTTTTTCCTCTTTAATTTGGTGATCATAATATTCCCAAAGTGCCTCTGCCTTTGAGCTGATATGAAACAAAAGAACTGAATGACAATTCATTTATCAGGCTGAATCCTCAGGTTACTAAGTTATATAAGACCCTACATGTTCAGACAGAATAATATCTTAAATACCCATTCGAGAATAAATCAACTCATATTGCTTTTCCGTGACATATCATATTCAGTAAGGTAAGTCATCAGAATGTTTGGCTACATAAGACCTTATGTTTTCAGATACAACAATACAGCTACACACAAACCTGAGACGAATGAATACTGGTTGCTGCTCCACACCATCCAATCTTTGAGGTGAGTCTCATATTCTATCGGCAACTAAAAAACTTCCATTTTCAGATAAAACAATAACTTACATATACACCGACCTGAGAAGAATGACCTCTGGGTGCAGCTCCAATCTTTAAGGTGATTCACAGATATTATCAGCATTAAAATATTTCATTTTCAGATAAAACAATATATTTTGTATACACCAACCTGAGAAGAATGAACTCTAGTCGCTTCTCCACAACATCCCATCTTCAGGCTAAGTCATTATGTTGTGTCAGTGACGTGTCAGAAGAAGAAGAACACACCTCGGATTTGGTTTCAGCAGATTAATCTATAAATATAATCAAATATCGGAAATGTATTAAGCTTAATATGAGAATTATGTTGTTAATTAGTTTGTAATTAAGCACAAAGTTACACGATGGGCTATCTGTACTCTGCCCACCACGGGTATCGAAACCCGGATTCTAGCGTTGTAAGTCCGCAGACATACCGCTGTGCCACTGGGGAGCATGAGAATTAGAACAAGTATAGTAAGTTTAGCATAAAAACTAAAAAAGTATATAAAGACACTCTATAGAAGACCAAAAACCCCTCGAAACTTAACAAATGGATATCGATAATAATGCAGTACATTTATAAGACCATGATAAAGGTTTGAAAAAGAAATAAACGTAGCTTGAAAACTTTAACAAAGAGAGGAATGTCCTTTTTAACTTATGAATTTTCTCATCTTCTTGAGTTGTACCTTATAAGATGTTTAAAGGACTCCCAATTACTTGATTCAAAACTGTAATAAGTCGCGAATTATTATTTTATATATCCTTGGTGAGGCAAATACAATTAAAAACTCATAAGAGGATTTTTAAGCCTATAATAATTTTTGAACTTGATATCAGTGGCTGTTCTTAAAGTTTTGAATTTCAAATGTGCTGTCAGATATTTATCAAGTTTTGTTTTTTATATCTTCATGTCAAAGCGGATGTAAACACTATACAAATATTTTGCATGTTTAGTATTCCTTCAATCACAGCCTGGCCCGGTATGGCCAGTTGGTTAGGGCGCTCGACTCGCAATCTGAGGGTCG
>NW_013665649.1:289752-301961 GCF_000517525.1 Limulus polyphemus | reverse complement strand
ATTCAGCCGTGGGGGCGTTATAATGTGGCGGTAAATCCCACTATTCGTTGGTAAAAGAGTAGCCAAAGAGTTAGCAGGGTGGGTGGTGATGACTAGCTGCCTTCCCTCTAGTCTTACACTGCTAAATGAGGGACGGCTAGCGCAGATAGCCCTCGTGTAGCTTTGCGCGAAGTTAATAACAAACAACCAGTCAATCACAGCCAAAGACCTGGAGTGGCTCGGCGGTAAGTCTGAAGGTTTATAACACTAAAATCCGGGTTTAGATCCCCCTTTGTGGGCACAGCTCAGATATTTCATTGTGTAGCAAATCACCACCAAGCTCTTCTTACCCTCTATTATTCCTGGAAAAAAATCCTCAGCTTAAAGCTAGAACAAAACAAAAGCACCCAAGCTTAGCCTCTTGTTTGTTCTACAGTCCTTGTCAGATTTGTATTTGTATACTCATTTCATAGCCTATTTTACTACAACGTTACATACAGGTTATAGGTTCACTATGCACTTTATATGTATAACTTTCGCTATGCACTACGAGAACAATATATTCATTTCACTATGCACATACAGACAATATACCTGCCCTTAATGTTGACATTTGCTATAAATTCGTGAATTTTTACCTTTCATTAAAACTCATTGTCCTTGCAGACATGTTTGCGTGATCTTTGTTAGTGCTTATAAAAAAAAATAGTTTCAGTATACAACATAGATTGCCGACATACTCTCACAAAGCTACTGCTTAGTGCTTGGATCCGTTGCTAGGGTGTCTTCTGAACACTTAGTACTGTAACACAAACAATAACACAGAAGCATTAGATATATACAAACTAGTATTGTTATATAGTACTAGCTACATGTGAGAGACTTAGGTTTTTAATCTTAGGCCTACCAAAAGATGTTTGGTGGATGGATATATTATTATACTTTTGTTAACCCTACTCACACCATAAATCAGAATCAGATCAATGATAATATGCAGTTGTAATTAACAAAGCATATCTATTAGCCTATGACTTCAATAGCCATTAGTTAATTTTAGACTTTCGTGTAAACTCAGTTCTTAATTGTGTGTATAATTCTATTTACGAAATTATGACTGTTAATGTTGTATTTTCTCCCCTTTTTTTCTCTCTCTGTATAATCGAGAACCAAAAGAAAAAGTTATATTCGATAGTCAGAATGCATTGTTAGAACAAACACCACAGCATTATGTTTATACCTGAAGACACACCAAAGCCTATAATAAGGAATATGCATAACTTTCATTTGCACTTCGTACGACACTTTGAATTTCATAGAACCACATAATATCACAGTGAGGGAACAACAAACTTACGCCTTCATAGCATTATGTTTCTCCTGTCTGTGGACTGACTATTATGATAAGCATGCGTGGAACCACTACATGAACATCCGTTAACCTTAACAAAGTAAATAACGTTTAAAAAAGGATCAATACGTAAGCTTTGATAATCCTAATCCAGTACAAATTTATTGGGGCGCCAATTCTAGTATTTCATGCAAGAGTATTTTTCTTTATAGATTGTGCATATCATTGAAATGTGAAATATTTAGAGACACTGCAGAAAGTATTGAAGAATTGCAGCGGCTTTGTTTTAAAATGAACGTTGAAATAGATAACAGTTAAGCGATCTGTATCAAAACACAGGATTGCCTGGTGTATTGTTTTTGTTTGTTTTTGATATTCGCGCAAAGCTACACGAGGGCTATCTGCGCTAGCCGTCCTTAATTTAGCAGTGTAAGGCTAGAGGGAAGGCAGCTAGTCATCACCACCCACCGCCAACTCTTAGGCTACTCTTTTACCTAGTATCCAAAGAGTTGATAGTGGTTGTTATTGACGATCTGCCTTCTCTATAATCTATCATTTCAAAACTACGAATGGCTATGAGCATACAGTCCTTTGTGTACGTACCTTTGCGCCAAGATTTTAAAACAAATAAATGAAAAGTAGAAAATGAATTACAGTCTTTTTTTATATCAACGAATTTTTGTAACGGACGTTACACTTAATAAAGATTGTTTACAATGCTGTTGTTTTTGTATATAATAAAGAAAAATCGATCTTACGTGAAAATCTGCTCTTTTTGTACTGAGTTTTGATCTAAAATAAATCGTTCACAAGCTTCCTTTTTAGAATGAATTACACACCAGGCAGGCCCGGCATAGCCAGGTGGTTAGGGAGCTTGACTCGCAATCTGCGGGTCGCGGGTTCGAATCACGCGGGTCACACCAAACATGCTCGCCCTTTCAGCCGTGAGGGCGTTATAATGTAACGGTCAATCCCACTATTCGTTTTGTCTGACCAAATAGTGGGACGTGACCGTCATTTTTATACAGAAGGTTGGGTACGTTATATTATAATGATGTTGAATATGCAAATCGGCAAGTCACACGAGAACTACAGCCGATTTAGAGTTGCGGTAGAAAGGAATGCATCAGAACTATATGTTGACATTGTTTGGCGTTTCGTGAAACCACTGAAAATCAATCGCTTTTTGGTAGGGTATGTAACAGTCCTTTCAGATGCAAAATATTAATACATTCAGATCATAAAAATGTGTGCATATTGTGCTTAATGTCATTGGAAAACAAGAGAATGTGGATCAATTTGAGACACCAGGACCACCTAGAAAGAGAACTGCAATAAGCTGTATCCATCCTAGTCTTGGTAAGCAAAGTGTAAGGTCGCTTGTAACAGATGAGAACCCGCGAATATATACGTCAGTAGCAAAAGCCGTCCACGTGACCCAGTGAACATAATCAAGAAGGCTGTCCATTTGGAAAAGCGACACAAATCAAGTATACACAAGTTGCTTCCATGACGTATACGTTCAACCGTTGCCTACCTCAAGCAGCTGGAAAATAAAAGAGGAGTTTATGTTATTCCATAAAAAGACATATCGGTCAAGCCTCCGGACGCAGTGCCTAAGGATTTCTGTGGGATCGGATTTTTTGTTAGGGTCTGATATATAAACCGTCGTCCTCGTACAATTGATGAAATATAGAAAGCAGTAGGGAGTAGTGGTGTAGTTTGGATGAGAGTTTGCAATGGAAATTACGCTGCAGGGCTATTGTCTTGATGCACGGTCATCAGGTAGAGTATGAATGGACATGAAATATAACGACGTGATGAAGTTCCAAAATAGTTTCGTATAACGTATTCAATCAAAGTGCGTAATATGTTTTTGTGGCAACGGGACGCGAACTTTGAACCCTCATTTTTCACAGTCGAGATATGCTAATCGCTGTGGCCTATGTACATCCATTAGTAATAACCTCTCCAAAAGACATAAAACTTTAATAAGAGCTGCTACAACTTTAAGGTTTTAGTGAACATCACGAGTTAATTTAAAAATCCAAATAACGAATCTTTAAACTTTTCTATTCTCCTTGAAGTAATTTTTCAAATAGTTACTCAGCTCATTAATCTTTTAAATAATAAAAGACAGACCATCGAACCAACAGCTTTGCCATAGTCTACTTCTTTTTAATATTTATCTATCTAATTTATGCTCTAATTGAAGTAAAACATATATAAAAACTATTAGAAATGCTTTAAACCAGTCTAAGCCTAGTACTGTTAGTTAAATTTTAGAACATTTCTGAAGAAGCAGTCAGATCAAACATCAAGGAAGTATATATTCCTCAATTTTTCTGGCCGTTTCTTAATGCTTATTCATCTATTTATTCTCCTCACTGTTTGAATATCTTTTTTTTTATGTATTTGCCAATATTTTCTATATTGTGTATTTATATGATTATAGACATATAGTTTATAGAGTATGCAATATAGTTCATAGGTTCACGCAATCCTATGTTTGTTAGCAAAGTGTTTGTATACAGATCTTTATATTCAATAATATGTAAAAGTTCCTGATGTGCCCAAAACAGCGCTCAATAGAAGCTTTTTTATTACTTTAGCATAACATATTGGCATTTTCATTGCTAGTCTTCTAATGTGATATCAGATGATGAGTTTTAACCAAAAACAGAACCGACCAACTGCATTTGTTGTAAGTAAAAACCGTGAAATATAAAACAAACTGGAAATATGTTATATTTCACCAGGAGGGAGGAAGAGGTATATTAAAAACCTAACCCTCCCAGATCTCCAAAGACCTAAGTCCCGATGATTGGATTGATCCAGAGCGATTTCAACAGGATAGAACAACAATAAATAATATAAGTACAAATACATGTTTTTACTACTTGATTCATTCCTACATTTTTACGTTATAACTCATGGATTCAACTTATAAATGTAATTGTTATAATTCTTCATTAATATTAAAAAAAAAGCCAATTTTATTGAATTTGAATATTTATTCCAATTGAATGTTATATTTAATTTGTGCTTGTTCTTTAGATATTAGATTGAATAGAAGCAGTAAAATCATACGACAACCACAAAATAGAACCATTATTTCCTTTTTAAAATGCTGATATATCCACTCGACAAATCTTTCAGTCTTATTTTTCAGATAGATGGATATTTTTTTCCTTCTAATGTGATAATAGTAAAGGTATAACAAAATTAACTTTGTGATCTGAAACGGTAAATTCAATAATCACAAAAAAATACTGTATCAGAATACTCGTAAACATTTTTACATTGTGTATTTAGAAGGACAGGATTTCCCTGACGTTAAACAGTGATACTATAAACGAGATAAAATTCATACTATAGAATTAAAGTTTTACGCTAACAGAGATAACTGTGAATTTATGACAATAGTAAGGTCAACAAAGGTCAATGCACTTGAACAAGTGTGTTGTCTTGTGATAAAAACAAACATAAGAGTTTGTTGAATGAATGGTGTTTCATGCATGTCATAAAGGTGATTTTCAAATACAAACTGTACATACAAAGCAATGTAGGTAAATGTACGCAAGTATATGTGTATTTTATCTTGAAAACATTGTTTAATTCAGCAGATATAGAACGTTTGTTAACCAGAAAGCTTCATTACATTCGAACACACTTCAGTGCATGAGAGTACTTTTAAATCTTATTTTTTTAATCCGGAAATTATTCGAGTGTGTGTGTTTTCTTAGAACAAAGCCACATCGGGCTATCTGCTGTGATTTTAGCGTTGTAAATCCGAAAACTTACCGCTGTCCCACCAGGGGGACGAGTTAGTTGAATAAGGTCTACCTTACTTTAATGCATCTTAGCGTGAAATAAGAATAGAGCCTAATACATACAGATGAATGTACTCTGATTTATTATCAAGCATGAGTTCTTACTCAAGTGTCTATTGATACTGATAGCTTAAGAGGAGGAAAAAATCGACAACCTGGTTAGTAACGTTAAAATAAGCATGAACATGTAAATATATGTGTCCAAGGAAACCTCACAAGAATGACTTATTCCGATACAAAATGTTTAAGACTATTCCTTTCGTTCCGCTTTTTCAAAACAGTTTATCGATCAATGCTATTTTTAAGAGGGGTAGACGTAAACAAGAGACGAATAAATAAATATACAGAGCAGAGCACACTTACACCTCGTGTCTAACTTGATATTCCTGTTAGTCCCAAGATAAAAGCACGATTCTTCCACCATGAAAGAAATAAGGGATTCAAACAAATATTTCACCTCTACTGTTTGCGGTTGAATTGGTCGTAGAACTTATCATAGACATTCAAAATGCCTGTTACCCTTCACAAGTTCGTCCATTCTACTGTTTGCGGTTGAATTGGTCGTAGAACTTATCATAGACATTCAAAATGCCTGTTACCCTTCACAAGTTCGTCCATTCTAGGATACACAACCACCACCACTTTGCAGTAGCAACGTACTAAAAAGTAGGTCTTTGCCACTGTACATGTGTTTGTCGTGACCTAGTTCAGTTTCATGTTGGTACACATATCACTCCTGAATGCATATAGCTGTAGGCTAAGGGAACACCTTATAAAATGATTACTATCAGTCTGCTAAAAAAAAATCAAACTTATAACTTGAAAAAGTGCGCTAACAACAGAACACTTTCGGCAGCAGTTTGCTCAGCTTTTTTCAGCCAAAGGTTTATTTAATATTTTTTATATGATTATAGAATTAGATTTTGTCTTCCAATTGTATGCAGATCGAAGGAGTTCACTTGGAATAAGTTGCAGTGATAAAGTAACAACCCTACTGCTCTGTGTTTCGTCCATAATGTCATCAATTGTGATAACAAAGGAAAGGAAAAGGCCACTTGCTTATTGCAGAATTTTCACTTTCAATTCAGTTTTTTTCAATAATTCAATCTAGATCGCAATTAAAGTTCATAGCCTCCCAGAAAGGACTCTTTATCAACCAAATATACGTAATATTACGTTGAAACCTACAAACATTTAGTACAAACTCAAACTTAGTCGTAAGAAGCAAGACCTGAAAAGACATAAAGGGTTATACGAACGACATTTTATTTGGTAACAAAAACCTAACTTGTTATGCTAGGCCTAACTTGTAAAGCTAGATAGAGCTCGGCTATGCCTTTGAACAAAGCCGATTACTTTCGAATAATCTGATGGCGATAATATCTAAATTCTAATCTGCTTACAGACAAGACACATTTTGCTAGAATTAAAACAAATTTATCTGAGAAAACGTATTTCGTTCCTATTGGCAGTGCTCCAACACTGTGTAGAGTATGTTGACTCAAGAACATTAATCTGTATTACCTGTATTAAGGCATATTTTTACCTTCTTATTACGTCTTCTATGATTTTTTTACTCTGTTTTATCTTTTTGTGATGTTAATTACACTGGCATTAAGTTGTTCTCAGTTTTAGATCAAAGTGAATATATTTAGTCAATAAACCATCTTAGACAATTATCTAAGAAGACAAACGAGCCAGATTAATTGGCAAAATGTAAAATATATTTCATTATATCTTATCCTATTTCTAAAAATGTATGTTAGCAATCGTATTTTATAATTACTGATATAGAGTACAGTCTTAGATCCAGACTTCAAGCGCATTTACCTTTAGATTTCACCTGAGTATCACCTGAAGGTCCAACTATTGAACAATTTGTCACGACCGATTGCATGCTACCATGATTGACATTGAACTGATTGTTGCCATAGTAGCAAAGACGAAATGCACGTGAACGAGTAATACAAGCCAAATCCCATAATACATAGGTGAATTAATAATGAATATACTTGATTATCGTAGAACGGGTATACATACACGCACTTTTTACATGAAACACATACACATATATACGTTGTAGCTACGCTTTATTTTTCACAAGGATTTCATACTCTACTCGTGTATTTAAACTGGATTCTGTTACGCATAAACAACAATTGAATACCAAATGTATATTATTTATGTAAATATACATTAATTGTTTATTATGTCGTCTGTATTAAATAACTTTGATTTCTAACAGAGGGACGAAAATATCAATTCATAGTAACAAGAGAAAAATGAGGAAAGGACATTAAAATGTTCTTTTTCGGTCAATCACCCTGAATTAGACTGGTTTCGAAGTATACAGCACACGTAACGTGGAAATAGATCGAGCTTAAAAAACAATAATAATAATAAAATTGACATAAAGCGGTGTAGTAGCCCAGAGAGAATACATTAAAAAAACACCAACTAATGGTTCATGTTGGGTTTTTTTTAATAAGTTCAAGTAAAAACAATGATGTTAAAATATTTTTATATATTGTGTTTGAGTCCATTCGCTGAATTACAGTGGTTTCAAAGTAAACCGTATTAGAAACGCGGGAATAGACGGATCTAATGAACAAACATTGCGTATGGTATTTGATTTTAGCGCAAAGCTACACAATGGGCTCTCCATGCTCTGTCTCCTGCAGGGAATACAGCCCCGGATTTTAGCCTCATCGGAGGACTACATGTAGTAAGTTATTATGCATAAAACCACTTATAACAGAACACTTTAAAACTGAAAATTGGAACTTGTACACAAGGTTGCATATATACGTAATTAAACAATGTGAAAAACGTTCATTTTATTGTCTGTATAATCGTAAAAAGGAAGGAAACAATAAGTCACACGCGAAATACTTCATTACTTTTATATTACTTATATATTTCCCTACACGGTAGGAGTAATCCGGGTTCTAGGATTTTTTGTTCAGAAGACTAAGTTGTCCGTGATTTGAAAGAAATTAGAAATTGTTTGTGATAGAACTAAAGACAGAATCGTATTCATTATTTTAATATTTTCATTAGTTAACGTTTATAGATGAAATACAAGTTATTGAATATTAATCAAAAAAGTTAACATTACGTTATTGTGTTTTTAGACAGAAAAAAAAAAACGTTCATGCAAGAAGTCAGTTTTATTGCACTTTTCTCTCTTCACTTACCTGGTTAACATCTACTGTTGCCAGTGGTAAAAATAAGCTTAACTTTTTTACCGGTACTTGTAGTATTGTTTGCCCTTTCCCTCACCCACCCACCTATACACATTTTATGCAGAACGAAGCTACAGCATTGGAATAAACATATTTTAATACTAACAACTACTACGATTAAAAGAAAACCAAATGAAATAAATTAATATAAGTTTGATTTGAAAACGTTTTAAAAAAAAACAACCTAAATAACGTGTATGCATCATACCTGTTTGGGAGTAAAGCCTGAAGAGCAGTAATTTTTACAGCAGTATAACATGACATCCAACAAAATATGTAAAACCGTTATGATAAGTTGAAACATAAAATGATTTACAGTACCGTCGTACTTTCATCACTGACTAATGAAGACACCTCATTGGTCTGATAAAGAAGAAAAAAACGATTGTCATTTGCCGGCTCAGAGGCCACAGAAATCATTTAGGAAGCATTACAATCCATTACATTATGTAGTCACAGAACCATACACTGAATTACAATAAATTATCAATGTGATTGAAATAAGAAGACAGTTTTTTTTTCCTTCTAATAACTTTGGATAGAGAGCATATACACAAAAATGTATTCTAAGACTCAATTTATCTCATCTAGATCTACCAATTGATCCTAAATTGCTGATCAAATCTCCCAGTTGAACAAAGTACCTGTAAATGATATCCGACACAACCATCGACCATCTGAAGAACCACTGGTCATAACAACCATCGACCATCTGAAGAACCACTGGTCATAACAAATACCAGCCCATAGCAAACTTCCCCATTTCTTACAAATAGCTTGGTGTGCATATTAACAAAAAATATTAGTATGAATATGTTTGGTTATTAATTATAAATGTATTTAAATTTGATTTTTAGACGTACCCACAACACGAAGAAAGCGTGGGCTGAACAGGTGAACACATCTATAACAAGTTGTTTGGTAGTACGGGTTAAATTTAGAAATAAACGAAAAATAAATCTTCAATCTTTAATTCCTGCCCTCCAGTGGCACTGCGGTATGTCTTCGGAGTTACAACGCTAGAATCTGGGTTTCGATACCCGTGGTGGTCAGAGCACAGTTAGCTCATTGTGTAGCTTTGTGCTTAATTGCAAACAAACTTTCGTTCCTCATTTACATCACAATAAAGCCTTTTAGCAAAATAAATTTTATAATTAACATTTCGTTGTCACTTTGTTAATTATTTGTTTGTTTGTTGTTAAGCGCAAAGCTACACAATGAGCTATCTGTGCTATCACTATCTGCTATTCCCACCACCAGTATCGAAACCCGGTTTTTAGTGGTGTGAGCCCCTCAGACTTACCACTGAGCCACTGAGGGGCAGCTATGATAATATTTTTTCTTTTATTAGCTGATGTCGTTACTATTTATGTTATTCCTTAACCACTTTTGCTTACTACCACAATGGACCTGGCGTGGCGTATCGGACTGTGGATTGAGGATTTATTGTTTGCGTCCCGTTAAAGCAAAATTAGAAAACAATCACGCAATGGACCGGGCGTAGCGTATCGGACTGTGGATTGAGGATTTATTGTTTGCGTCCCGTTAAAGCAAAATTAGAAAACAATCACGCTCCACACCTTGGAGCTGTGGGCACGTTATATAAGTTACGACTAAATCCCAATATTCTATTCCAGTAGCCCAAACGTTGGTGGTGTTACTATTAACTAACTATCTTCCTTTTAGTCTATCAGCTCAAAATTATGGATGTCTAGCGCAGATAACCCTTATGTATCTTTGAAAACAAACAAAAAACTACCAGCAAACACAAAAAATAAAACATCCTTCATGCCTTTAAATTTATTAAATACTTCAATCAATTTTTCTATAACCTGTTAACTATTTTAACAAAAACTACCACCAAACACAAAAAAACAACTTCCTTCATGCCTTTAAATTCATTAAATAATTCAATCAATTTTTATATTATCTGTTAACTATTTTAACAAAAACTACCAGCAAACACAAAGAACAACATCCTTCATTCCTTTAAATATATTAAATAATTCAGTCAATTTTTATATTACCTGTTAACTATCTTCTTACAATGATGACAAAATTTAAATTTTCTGTACCATTCTGTTTAGATATTATATATAAACCTTTCTCGCAAAATTCAACAAACAAACGATTCATGTTTTATTCCAGAAATAAGCATATAAATGTATATTAGTATAATATAACTAAAAATAGTCAGTCTATGGCATTATCTCCTAGCATATAACACTATTAGATATTTATTTACACAATCACAAGCTCGTTAATATCGATTTTCATCACTTGTTTGTCCAATGGGCAGATAAAAGACATTGTTTAATATCAATCTTGACTGCCAACATTTATTATTAGTCTTACAGAAAAATCTGTTCTGTTTGTAGGTGGTTTTTAGCTTCAGACGTCTACATGGCATATGTGTATGTTGTGGTTTTTAGCTTCAGACGTCTACATGGCATATGTGTATGTTGTGGTTTTTAGCTTCAGACGTCTACATGACATATGTGTATGTTGTGGTTTTTAGCTTCAGACGTCTACATGACATATGTGTATGTTGTGGTTTTTAGCCTCAGACGTCTACATGACATATGTGTATGTTGTGGTTTTTAGCTCAGACGTCTACATGGCATATGTGTATGTTGTGGTTTTTAGCTTCAGACGTCTACATGACATATGTGTATGTCTCCAAGTAACAAATTGAAGCATAAATTGCTGTCGTACGTTTTCATTTATTTTGGTAATCAGTTTACTTGAGATGTATATGTACTTATCTAAATTCGTTGTTAGCAGACATTTCCTCGCGTGTGAAACTAAGCTTCTTCTTCGATCTTTCTTTCCGAATAAACTTTCTTTTTTCTCTCCATTGTAACTATTTCTGATATTGTATATCAATCAAATATATTTAATCAATTCTTGATAATCTATCTCAGCCGTCTAATCTAATCTCAGAACAACAGCTGTGCCTAACATGTTTTATTATTTCTGACTTGTTTGGTTGTTTTATAGTTAAGTACAATGCTACACAAAGGACTGTCTGTGCTCTGCTCACCACGGGTATCGAAACCCGGTTTATAGCGGTATAATATTCCGTATTTAAGCTGAGTTGACGTCGTACCAGGTTTTTTTATGTTTCTCTTATTATTTGCAATGGCTTGTTTTAAATTTCTCTTTTCCCTCTGGACGAATATAACAGATTTGTACATATTACGTGGGGTGTTATTCAATGTAAGAATGGCTTACTGGTGTGACTTCTCCCCCCCTCTTTCATGCCACTTTTTGCATGAATCACCGCGAGACATGTAATACAAGACAAATCTGAAATATATGTGCTGTGAACCCTCTTTAATATATCTGTCACGTTAATATTTACGTTCTCGAGGTAAAGTGTGTAAAACCTTATCTAAAAAAGATAGACCTTGAAGTCATTCTCCAAGTTTAAAAGGACTTCCTTGTGAATTCTTTAGGCACAATATGGGATATGTACCAGATTTGACGTTATTTATGCCTAACTAGCAAAGAATGCGAACAGTTTTTTCACTAATAACACAGGCCTGCAATGGTTTTATTGTCTGGAAACGTTTACATGTTCTACAACAATTCCTGTACACTGAATCCGAAAATGATATCCATTTTTCTCCATCACGTACAGATTTTTCACAAAACGTCGTAACACAATACATAAAAAGAAAGACCACAACACGTGGTTTTGAGACTAAAAGACGTAGATTTCACACACACACACAAAATCAGGATGAATGAGGATACATATTCGTTTGACATCAATGTTCTTCCCTTTTCTTCAGATTGTTT
>NW_013665649.1:274814-288832 GCF_000517525.1 Limulus polyphemus | reverse complement strand
TTTGTTAACAAACATAACAATAAAATTTCCATTGTGGTAAACGAAATAATAATTTGATCTAAGTAAGAGTTGTTTTTTCTTCCCGATTTGTAAAAAATCCTTACGTGATAGAAAAAAAAAGAATATAATTTTTGAAATCTGCGTAGCTGAATTATGGAAATCCCGATAATAAAACCAAAACAACTTTTATGAAGTTTAAATTCGCACGCCTAGTGGTCGTAACCTATATGTTTAGTCTTGATGCTACAGTTTGTTCTGCTATAAACTGAGTTTGTATCTTAAGCATCTAATACTAAAGTAATTAGCGATGGTGATTTTAGTTTCAATAGATGTAGTTATGGCTGATTATTATATGTATTGATTAAGTTATTATTATTATATGTTTACCATCCTTTAACAATCAGCCTGATATACCATTAAACATATAGCGACAATCTCCGATTCGGTTAGCAATGTAGACTTTCAGGTTTTCTTGTTACTCTAAATAGGTCGATTACTAGCCAAGTTTGTGTTTTACATCCGTATATACTGTAACACGTACAGCAACCCTAACGACATTTAAATATAACATAGACTGTAATCATTTCAAAACGTTTTCACGATACTTTACTGAGTTTACTCACAATCTAAATGTGTTTAGAAACAGCGAGCAGTTAGTAAGAAGTAAAATTTTATATCCATATTAACGTTACACATGAAAATTTACCTGTAAGTAAATATCAACTAATAATATACATCAGAAACAGTAATAATACAGAAATACTACTATTTCCCGCTAATTAAAAATCGCAGGGTCATAATAGTATATATTCTTGTTTGTTTGAAGTTAAGCACAAAGCTACACAATGGGCTATCTGTGCTCTGCCCACCACGGGTATCGAAACCCGGATTCTAGCGTTGTAAGTCCGCAGACATACCGCTGTGACACTGGGGAGCCATTCAGAATATTCGTAGATTGACACTGTATATTTTTCACTGTAATATTTACCTCTAACCTTACTTGACCAAAATCTAACCAGACGACAGTAAACAAAACACATAAAATGAACTTCCAAAAATGCCATTTAAACCTGCATAATAATAACTTATTATATACACCTCTTAGAATTCAATGGAAATGAAAAGTTAAAATATTAATTAGAATGTTGTTGTTGTTGTGTTTTTTTCGTTTCTTAGAATTTCTTCGAAGTTTCAGTTATAATGTTTAATATACGTACATATTTTTACTCTTGTGAATATTATTTTGCATTGCTAACTTAGTCTATAAATATGGGACTAACCAAAATAATATAAAACAAAAGCCGAGTACTGAAAGTCTCCAATAAAAAATTATACGCCCTCTGTGGACTGAATTTATACAAGCGATATTCTAACGTTTTTTTAACACTTTCAATTTAGCCTTTGTACTAAACTACTGTCGAAAACCAATTACGGGAATCCGTTTTTGAGGACTTACGCGACATTTTATACTTCTTTGCCAACCATGCTACTTAAAACTCTAAACATCTAAATATTTCACTTACCTGTATTATCAGTGACTAAAACCAATTATTTCGTCTAGAGTTACATCTTAGTGAAAACAAATACTTATTAAACAGCCAATTAAATTATTATAATTTGTACAAAAATTGCAGATAAACAACTAAACTTTTCGTGTATGTTTATATTTCAACAAAACAGGCTGCATGTGCTGTGCCCATAGCAGGGATCGAGCCCCTAATTTAGCTGGGCTAGATTTATAAAGAAACTTTATTGCAATGTGACCCTTATAACTTCAGTTTACAAAGCTGCTTTTAAAATTTATGTTCAGCACAATGTACACGAACATATAAAGTTCGACCAGTTCTTAAGCAATGACGTCACACGATACGTATATGCTACATATATTTTTAACACCGTAAATCAGAGCGTTGAGGCGGACACGATCACTGTCACAAATATGGTAAGAGAAGCGTGTTACGAAATGACCTTATTTCAAACTAAACAGAACGGAAAGATAAAGCACTTCCCTAATTCTATATAATCAGTTGTAATGCAAATTGTTCGAAACATTCATATATCTCTTTTCAGGCTCGTGAAATTTTGGTAATAACAGAAAGAAAAACTTTTGAGTTGTACTTTACAACCATAATTAATCTATCCTGACATTAAATTATCACATTTTTCATTACTTCTTGTACGAAAACAAAAATGTCAGTGGTACGTTTAATTATATTCCACGAACAATCAGATGTATTCTAAGTTAAAAATAGAATATTTATCTCTCCTATCATATAACTGCCTTGTTCAAGTCGTAACCGAAACTCGTCAACATGATTGTAAATGCAATTAAACTAAATTAGAGATGGCTAGCGCTGATATCCATCAAGTAACCTTGCGCGAAGTTTATCAAACCGACAAACAATGACTTTTTGACAACTCTTAAATTATATTCTCTTTAGAAAAGATAGGTAAAAGGAGATCTTATTGACATTAACAAGAATATCTGGGAGATTGATAGGGTAAAGTCCTCTGATTTTTGTGCTGTATTATAGGGGGGGGAATTAAGAACTGTTAAGGTTAGGGTTTTAATTCTGCACATCATTTTGTAATTATTAAATAAAAGGGTGTAGGTTGGGAGTCTTGTACAAATATAGGGTAGTCTATTTCTACTATGAGAATATTTTTGCCTTTCTGTACATCTCATAAAAGAGTGGAGGTTACGAGTTTTACAATACAGAAACTTAGGGTGGTTAATTTCTATTTTAAGACTGTATCTAAATATCAAGGGTAACTGCCTTCCCACAACTGGCTGCAGACAGCAAAAGGCAGTAGGAGTTAAAACGTTGTGGGTTCAAGCACTCAACTCCTAATCTTTAACTGATTGTCCTTAGTTGCTGGCTAGTTTGACGTCGGCGTCTGGATCTTGTCTGATAGATGGAATATTCCCAACGCGTTTGGATGCTATGGCCACAGAAGTTATCCATTATGAGTTTTAATGATGACAACAAGGACTGGTAATGGAAAAATTAATTTTGATTTTTGAGTCTCTTTGTAATGTTTTTGATTTATATTAGTTTCATCATTATTGTTTTATAGTGCTGAGTAAAAGATCGCCTGTTTACAATAGATTTATTTGTGTGTCAGTTCCGCATGCAGAATGTTTGAAAGGGGGTTATAATTTGTTAGATCAAAAGTCAACACATATTGTGCGAAGCACAATCAGCATGCAAAGCATGCTAATGCTACGGGGGTCTGGGGGTATGCGATTATTTCAAGCCAAAAATGCTAATGCTTCATCAGAATAATGTAGATTATGTAGAATACGTTAAATACCCTAAGCAGTTGCGCTATAACTATATAAGCATATATTTTTTTTTTACATTACAAAAATAAGGGGTTCTGCCAAACCCCCTCAAACCCTCCTGCATGTGTGTATGGAAACAATGAATTGGTAAAAAATGTATCAACAAAACAGGTGAGCTAAAATACTAACCATACCAAATCCACGATAAACTGGTTATATTAATACGACAAAGTAATTCGTAAGAGCATAACATGGAAATGGAGAAAAAAAAAAAAATAAATATATATATATATATATATATATAGAGCAAAACAAAATCAAAATCGTCCTTTACCTTATAATAAAAGATGTAATGGTCTAGAAAATCTAAAACATATATATATATATATATATTCATACTTATGAAAGATTAAAAGTGATGACACAGAACTTAAGCAGATTGTTGGATTTCAGTGAGTCGTGTAATAATAAACTTATTGGTGAAAATAGTAGAGCTTTGACCAATCAAAACGATGCATTTAAACACAACGGTTACGTTTTTACCACTGTGGCTAGAACCACATGTAATAATTTTGTTTGAAACGCTTTATTTTCTCAGTACTAATTCACGGTGAAGTAAAGACTTCTCAAAGTACGAATAGAGAGAGAGACAGAAAAGTCTGTATCTCTAGAAGACAGAAGAAAAAAAAAAATTACGCTTCGGAATTTTTAGTCAAATCTATCAAGAAACGCCCAAAGCGTTGCAACAGCTGCCCACGATTAGAAACATCTTGTCTCACTATATATATGTACAAGGCCTTAAAGTTAACAAGTCATAGGTGTACATTCATTCACAAAATATTGTCGTGTATATGTAATAAAGAACATTACTATTTTCGCCAAGAAAGAATTGGGAATCACACTTTCCGTGGTATCGAAAGTTTTATAAACTTGAAACTTCGCCATTTAAACATAAAGTACAATCTATGTTTGATCCTTAACCCTTTAAATGTCCATACCTAAATATAAAGTACAATCTATGTTTGATCCTTAACCCTTTAAATGTCCATACCTAAATATAAAGTGCAATCTATGTTTCATACTTAGCCATTTGAATATCCATACCTAAACATAAAGTACAATCTATGTTTGATCCTTAACCCTTTAAATATCCATACCTAAACATAAAGTACAATCTATGTTTGATCCTTAACCCTTTAAATATCCATACCTAAACATAAAGTACAATCTATGTTTGATCCTTAACCCTTTAAATGTCCATACCTAAATATAAAGTACAATCTATGTTTGATCCTTAACCCTTTAAATATCCATACCTAAACATAAAGTACAATCTATGTTTGATCCTTAACCCTTTAAATATCCATACCTAAACATAAAGTACAATCTATGTTTGATCCTTAACCCTTTAAATATCCATACCTAAATATAAAGTACAATCTATGTTTGATCCTTAACCCTTTAAATATCCATACCTAAATATAAAGTGCAATCTGTCTTTGATATTTAGCTCTTTAAATATCCATACCTAAATATAAAGTACAATCTATGTTTGATCCTTAACCCTTTAAATATCCATACCTAAATATAAAGTACAATCTATATTTGATCCTTAACCCTTTAAATATCCATACCTAAACATAAAGTGAACCTATGTGTAGTATTTAATCCCTTGGACATCCATACCCAAACATAAAATGCAATCTATGTTTGATACTTAGCCCTTTGAAAATTCATACCTTAGAGCAGAGTGCAATCTATGTTTGGTTTTCAGTCGTTTGAATATCCATACATAGACAAAGTGCAATCTATGTGTAGTATATAAGCCCTTGATTATCCATACTTGAACGTAAAGTGAAACCTATATTTGGTATTTAGTTCCTTGAATATTCTCAACTGAACGTAAAGTATTGTCTACGTGTGGTATGTAGTTCTTTGAATATCTATATCTGACAGTTTTATGTGTTTGTAAAGTTTGATCCTATGAATACTTATAACTAAACGTGAAATATTTAGTTATTTGCATATCTGTATCTAACATACAGAGTTATATGTTTGTAATATTTGATCCCTTAAATACTTATAACAGAACATAATACACTATCTATGTGCATTAATGACGTTTGGAAGCTTTCTTTAACTACACAAATTCACATCTTTTCTGTGTGTATTTTTCTTAAACTTTTCATAACCAACATAAACATCCTTTCTGACAATTAGTAATATGAGACTTTTATAATATATATATATAAAGTACTATATGTTTCCATAACCATCATAAAGTAATAGATCTTCCTGTCAGTGAGTTTTCTAAATAGATGACCTTCTACGTATGGTATCTAAAACCAATCATAAGAAATCTTGAAAAGAAAGTTGAATATGCTAACACATTATTTAATCCACTAACAAGAAATGTGGGGCTCATATAAGTAATATCTATAGATACTTGATCTGTAACAAGGAAAATCAACATATTCATATCACTAAAAACAATTCAGCTATATAAATAAGTGCTGATTTACTATGTCCCACTAATTCTACTACAGAAACTATCTGATCCCATAAAGAAACTGGGGACGTATTTAAGCACGGAAGAAACATGTTACGTCATGATACGCCATAGAACTCACTACATGACTAACTATAGGTGGAACTAAGATCGATGGAAACGTTTGTTTGTAATTAAGCACAAAGCTACACAATGGGCTATCTGTGCTCTGCCCACCACGGGTATCGAAACCCGGATTCTAGCGTTGTAAGTCCGCATAAACACCACTGTGCCACTGTAGGGCTCGATGGAAAGGAATAGTATCATATAGGTAAAGAAAAAACTTTTCAAAAAAGGAAGTAAATGTAGGGACGGCTAAGATAAATCCTTCAAAAACAATGCAAACACGATAGCAGGGATGGCATTTGCATAATCCATAATGCCTTCCCTACAATCTTGTTTGCATTGTTTTTGAAAGATTGATATTAGCCATCTCTACATTTACTACCTGTTTTGAAAAGTTTTTTATTTACTTGTTTGCTTGTTGTTGTTTTTTTTTAATGCAGTGTTTCAATAGACATAGGAAGGTTGTATTTATAATCAAGTTTTAAATACAATGAGGTTAAAACTGTAGTCATTACTGGTAATTCCTGTTTTTCAAGAAACAACAAATTTTTGGAAGAAATCTAACTTCGAGGGATAATGATAACATCGTTTACACTAGAATTATGTGTTGTTTTTTTAATTACTACTAGTTAATTAAGCTTATAATAGCTGATACTCCGTTGGAAACTAGTCACCTCAGTGAAATTGGTTGGCACCATTGTTTTGATTTTTGAGTTATCATGTAATAAAAAAGAAGCAAAAGAAAGAAAAAGAAGAAAGTCAAACTTTTTACTATGATATTTACAGACATTCTCAGAACTTGTGACTCAGTCATTACATATATATTGTTATAAAAGGAAACACTGTATAGTATTGTAAAGTTCTGATGACCTATTGAGGAAATATTTAAAATACCATTTCGATGAACAATCCGAGCCATCGCTACATAGGCAATGCTATCGCCTGTCTGACAAATACTTATAAAGCTTTTAGTAAAACGCTTTTATATATCAAAATTACAGCAACAGGCTGTTTATGTTTATCTTTGAAAACACCTTTCTCGGATTACCCATGTCTAAATAGTGAAACACAAAACACCTTTCTCGGATTACCCATATCTAAATAGTGAAATACAAAACACCTTTCTCGGATTACCTATGTCTAAATAGTGAAACACAAAACACCTTTCTCGGATTACCCATATCTAAATAGTGAAACACAAAACACCTTTATCGGATTACCCATATCTAAATAGTGAAACACAAAACACCTTTTCGGATTACCCATATCTAAATAGTGAAACACAAAACACCTTTCTCGGATTACCCTTATCTAAATAGTGAAACACAAAACACCTTTTCGGGTTACCTATATCTAAATAGTGAAACACAAAACACCTTTTCGGATTACCTAATGTCTAAATAGTGAAACACAAAACACCTTTCTCGGATTACCCATATCTAAATAGTGAAACACAAAACACCTTTCTCGGATTACCCATATCTAAATAGTGAAACAAATAAATTATGAGTTTCATATAGTTTCTTTGATCTGCAAAATTACAGTTACTTCATTCTAATAATTATGGTTTCTATTAGAAGACGACATATTATTTGTATGCTGACGTTCATACTGTCACATTCATGTCTTCCTGTCAGGCAACAACGATCCATCGTATATACATATTATAATATTTAATGTAAATCTTAGCCGGACTAACAAACTAGACAGCATGATTCTTTACTATGCAGGCTTAACTTGTCCTTACGTCTTCTGTAAATATCACAACACTGCTGAATTTGTTTGTATTAACCGAACGCGATACAGTATATACATATTATAATATTTAATGTAAATCTTAGCCGGACTAACAAACTAGACAGCGTGATTCTTTACTATGCAGGTTTAACTTGTCCTTACGTCTTCTGTAAATATCACAACACTGCTGAATTTGTTTGTATTAATCGAACCCGATACAGTATATACATATTTTCAATCAAATTATTGAATGCTTGACTATGTTAATTTCTCGAGAAAACGGGAAAGTACAAGACGCACATACGTAATGTACAAAATAAAACGTTTCTGACATAGGAACTAGTATAAATTATGCATTTTTTTTTATTCTGACTAACAGTTTGAGCCGGACGAAGATTCACGAGCCCTTGACACGAGGGAGCTCGCGCACATTTTGTATACAGTCTGCATTACGTCATATATTTTGTGATATTGCCACGTAGATTTACATAGTTTAACAACGATACAAAGCCTAAACTGAAAATATTTTACACAGCCTTAAACGTTTACGTTTCTTCGGCGATTTTAAGCAACTACATATTGCAATATGTTATCATTACTATTATAAGTGTTTCTACTTCGTTTGTCCTAACATAAATTACAAATTCTCACTATATCTCATAAGCTGCATTTAATCTTATTCCAGCCGAACATATAAACTACGCATATAAGTATCACATATAAACTACGCATTGTCATATCTATTGTTTATTAGTGGTATTGAAAGAACACTGAGTAAAAATGGTTGTCAGATTCTATTCTGAAGTAACTATAAAGCAATAACAACGAAATACACTTTCCACTGTCATAAAATGTCATTGTTATTAAATTTCGAGCTGATGGATTTTAATACTAAAAACTACTGTGACTCTTTGTCTGTGTCGTATTTTAACTCTTATAATATCATATGTACGCTTCTTACTGTTATGGTTACACAAACGGTTAGAGTTGCTTTGGGGGGGAGGTTGTTACAGTATCACCTACTTTCACCATCATGTTAACTACATAAAGTGTTACTGCACCAAATACCTTTTGTTGGTAAGATTACACAAAAAAGTAATATCGTCATTCACTTTGAGCTGTCTTTGTTAGACACGTCAGGAGTAAAATTATCACCAGCTCTGGCTTCAGCTTTCCTAACAGTAGAGTAGTTGTAACTGTATTGGGAACTAGTGCAAAAACTTTAGACTCTAAAACAAAAAATATGTATCAAAACTTAAATGAACATTGAATATTTATCATTTTTATTGTTCCTCAATTAAATTTCTAGCACTGAAAAAAATTAGAAGAATTAACTTTAAGATAAAAACAGCAGTTAATATCATTTAATGCATGTATTTTCGCTCCTTCTTCTAAACAATGTCATAATTTGTTTCTTTGTAGTTTAAATACAAAGCTACACAATGGGCTATCTGTGCTCTGCTCACCACGGGTATGTCCGCAGACATACCGCTGTAGCACTGTGGGGAGGGCGTCATAATTTGTAACCATTTACCCTATTTAATATGTGACGTTAGTTTTGTTTGTTTTGTTTTTGAATTTCGCGCAAAGCTAGACGAGGCCTATCTGCGCTAGCAGTCCATAATTTAGCAGTGTAAGACTAGAGGGAAGGCAGCTAGTCATCACCACCCACCAATAACTCTTGGGCTACTCTTTTACCAATGAATAGTGGGATTGACCGTCACATTATAACGCCCCCACGGCTGAAAAGGGGAGCATGTTTGGTGTGACGGGGATTTGAACCCGCGACCCGCAGATTGCGAGTCGAGCGCCCTAACCACCTGGCTATGACGTTAGGGCTAAAGAAGTCATTAACAGATATTTGTTAATCTGCATCAGTTTTATATAATTCGTAATCTTAACCCAGATTAACTGACGATAAAAAATAAACGTATAGTTTTAACGTAAGAATAACTACATTTGAATCTCTTTGAAATTATTTCGAAGTAATATATATTAAAAATGTGTTTCGAATTTATTACATAATAATAATTAAAATAACTTCCATATATATATATTTGTCCAATTGAAAACGCTTTAAAAATAGCCATAAGAACTTTATTTATGATTTCTTGAAATTTATATATTCGTACCTCCACAGTTAACTAATATTTTGAATTTGAATAACGCAAAGTTACAATTTCACAATGTCTAATATAAAACCTACAGTAATATACATTTATAACCATTGTTTCATTTTCCTCTCTTTATATGTGTAGAGAAAGAAAGAAGAAACAATGATGAATATGCACAGATATCATGACATCGTTTGAACTCTAGCTCATTGGTCAGCTTGGTTTAAATCAAAACAACACAAAGACTAAAATTAAAGACCCAAACGCAGTTAGTAGAAGTGAAAAAAAAAACACGCTTGCATTTGCTAATTCTTATATATGAAATCAAGTTCATAATTCAAGACAGGTGTAAGCTTTAATGAAATAATTGCTGTGCTCACCACGAGTATGGAAACCTGGTTCATAGCAGTGCGAGCACTCAGACTTACCGCTGAGCCACTGAAGGTTCGTCATTCTGTATTTTGTAAAACTGAAATACTTTATTTTTTATTTTTTTATATGTCAGTGATGCTTATAAAATGTTTACTTGAGTAGCTGACATTGTATACCTCTCAAAACTGTTGTTTGTTATGAGATAAACAGTTGAACGAATGGTTTGATCGTTTTTAATAACAATAATTAAATGTTTAAAAGGAAAGCAAGTTTGAATATTTCAAGACATATGGAAACTGGTGTCAAATTTATCCACTGTCACTAAATATTGCACGATTAGTTAGAAAAATAGACATCAACCTTACAGTGAGCCTGCATCATAGGTATACTTTCGTATATACCATTGAGTTTACCACCCAGTGGACTTACAGTGCTAGAAACCGGGTTTCGATACCCACAGATAGTCCAGAGTGTAGCTTTGCGCTAAACTTCAAACAAACAAACAAACCATCGAATTTAATATTTGTTTGTTTCGAAAATTCGCGCAAAGCTACGCAAGGGCTATCTATTTGCGCTAGTCATCCCCATTTGTGAAATGATAAACTAGAAGGAAGACAGCTAGACAACAGCACCCACCGCCAGCTCTTGGGCTATTGTAATCAACTAATGAGATTTAATTGTCACTCTTATAACGCATCCACGGTCCTAAAGTTGCGGAAGCGGCACTGGAACGCGAACCAAAGAGCCTACGGATTCATGGTCTGGCACGCTATCCGCTATGTCACACAATATGTCAGAAGTCACTACTAGTGTATTTCTTCCAATTCATTTTTTAATGATGAATAATTAAATACCAATCCAAACATTTTCTTAATTATTCTCCCTAATTGATTAAACCAAAAACAGTTTCAACGTATAAAGAAACTTCTACTCTCAGGATCTAAAATGGTAACATAAGTAAAATGAAAAATATGTCTATAATATAAAATCTAGTAATGTTTTCAAAATGAAGGTGGACTTTCTAATTAAATTTATGAAACATATGTTATCAAATGTCCAGACAAATGACGTTTTTCGTTTTGTTCTGAAAAATAATTTTGCTTTAATAAATGCTCCCCCCCCCCCCCGGTGACTTTGCGAGAAGTCTGAGGGCTTATAACGTTATAAATTGGGTTTCGACACCCGCGGTGGGCAAAGCAAAGATAGTCCATTGTGTAACTTTGCGCTTAACGTCAAACAAATTTTTCATAAAATTTATCATTTTTACCATGGTATCATTAAACTGAAATTCTTAGCGGTAACTAAACGTGTCTCTTTAGAGCGCGCGCAATATAGTTGGAGTTCATTTCACGTAGCAATTACCGTTAAAACTGAGTAATAGCCGATATAAAAACTTTTATATTAATGAAAATGAACGAAATAAAAAAATGATTTTTGGAGACATTTTTGTAGCGATGTACAAAAGCGGTATGTCTGCGGACATACAGCGCTAGAAACCGGGTTTCGATACCCGTGGTGGGCAAAGCACAGATAGACCATTGTGTAACTTTGTGCTTATTTCCAAACAAACAAACAGAATAGTTTGGTACTGAAATCCTCGGTGTATGAATTACTATATTGATATTGTGCTTATTTCCAAACAAACAAACAGAATAGTTTGGTACTGAAATCCTCGGTGTATGAATTACTATATTGATATTGTGAAAACAACAATTTTTGGTTTCGTAACGAGCGACCGACAAAGAAAGAAGAACATTATTTTTGTAAGTACTCTTCATTTTCGAGAAACATATTTTGAATAAACATTCTCCAAAATTGTCAATTAGCGTTAGTTATGTTTAACTTAGCCCAGCGCTATTACTAAGAACTGTCAATTATAAAACAAAATATCTTACGGTATGTTTTAAGTACCAAAGACAAAACATTTATTCGTAAGAATTTTATTCAAAATTAGAACTTCTGTTTTGAAAACTTCTAATTTCTAATACTACACAGATGAATGAAATCCAATAGCTAATTACAGGTAAAGTTTACCTAAATATTTCTTCGGATAAATGATAGACTATCTTAAATATCTTTATACCTGTTTATATTCTTACAGCTGGTTCTTCTCGGGCAAATGTATAAAATCTTCTAGCATTAAGCCAATAGAATCCACTCAAGACTTCTACGTTACTGAAGGATTAAAATATTTACACTTTTAAATCCAATTGGAATATTACTTTAAAATCACAAATCAGGCGACGTCTGGTGATAGAAATTGAATTTTGTGTGTTTCACAAGTGCACAAATGATCGAAGATCGTTTGGCAAAACAAACTGAGTTGTCGTGGCTACCACGTGATTGGTTGAAAGTCAGTTGCACGAAATGATTCAGACGATACTATGACGAAGCAAAAATTGTCATGGTATGTGTAGAAGTGCAAAAAATCCCCATTTTTAGTGAGGTAATGAACAATCTCTATAAAAAAAAAACATTTAGAGGAGACGACTTGAAATTTTGAAATAGGCATTTAAAGTAAAGAAGTGATAATATCAAACTAATTAAACTTTTTCTTTGAAGTTGAAATTGGACGCCATCTAATATATATATATATATATAATTCCAGACAATTAGAACATGAACTAACACACAATAAAATACATAAGTTACTTAATAATATATTCATAGTAACAAAAGCATTAACACTAAAATAACATACAGAGACAGGAAATTTTATATTGGAATCTCGGTACAGTTTTCAATGAAAATAATAACGTTTATATAAAATTTGATAACCTTATTTGTTTCTGATTGTCAAGGCGCTTATGAATAACAAGAAAATGTTCATTTGCAAATAAAAACAATTTAATTATTACATTTTGATAAAAAGGGTTAAAAAAAACGACCTTTACACTCCGGATAATTATAAAAAATTGTTCGTTTGTAGTTTAAGCACAAAGCTACACGGGTATCGAAACCTGGTCTGTAGACATATCGCTGTGCCCCTGGGAGGCAATTATAAAAGAACTTTTTATTTCAACTAACGTTTGATATTAGAATATTCGTTAAATTATCTAACCCTTTTTTATCAAACTGTGTACATCCCTCCAGTATGTACTTCAAATTTTGAAAGACAAGAAAACATTTAATTATTACTATCGACATAAAAAAATTTATACAAGCCTGAAATACTGTCTTTCTTGTATTCTCGTTGTTATATACAAATACTTCATCAGTCCTGAATATTACTCCTCAACAACTCTAACCAATCTACATTTTACAAAACGTGAAGAATGTCTGCAAAGAAATAAATAATTTTCTATAGAAACTTTTGTTGTAATTTCAGAGATTATTAATATTTTACTAGTAGATATGCGTGTTTTTTGTTTTTTTATTATTAAGTAGCACGTGTGATATGATTTGTAAGTTCTTAATATTTCATTATTATTTTTTACGGCATAGAACTGGAAAGCATAGTAGATGTGCTCCGTGACGAATGGAACTGGTAAAAAATAATTCCAAGCTTCTTGGGTACAGATAACCAGAAAATCAACACAGCTTGGACACGGTAAACACATCAGCAGCAACAAGTAAGCGCAAACGTCACCAGCTGATTCAGTGGAAAAACCTTGTCGAGTAATTTTCCTTTGAAATCGTTACTTCGCCTACGGGTCGATTAGTCGGGAACACACATCATGAAAGTATGACCATTATTTGCATTGACTTTTGTAAATGTACTGTTAAGTTCAAACACTCAAGCAAACAAACATATGCGTGTGTGAGGATGAAAAATAAACATAAAAGATAATTATATTTTCAGTTCGATGTACACACACACACACACACACACACACATATATATATATATATATATATATATATATAGAGAGAGAGAGAGAGAGAGAGAGAGAGT
>NW_013665649.1:252994-273814 GCF_000517525.1 Limulus polyphemus | reverse complement strand
ATAATGTGGTTGATCAGTCTTTTAAACCATCCAAGTAGTGTGCTGTTGCAAGTGATAAAGCAAATAGGATTTTATGTTGTATCTACAGAAATATTGAATATAAGTATAAAGAGGTTATAATTTCATTGTATAGGTCACTGTTTAGGCCACACGTGGAGTATTGTGTTCAGTCTTGGGCTCCTTACCTTAGAAAGGACATTGGAAAGAGTTCAGAGGAGGATTACTAGAATGGTGACTGGGATAGAGGGGTTGTCATATGAGGAGAGATTAAGATCTCTGAAATTGTTTTCTTTTGAAAAAAGAAGAGCTGGGGGGGGTCTGATTGAGGAGTTTAATATGTATGTAAATGTTAATGAAATAAAAATTAGAAATAGCTGTAATGATTACACTGAGAAAAACTATAGAAAAGAGTAGCTAAATATATTAAAAATGTAAAATTAATTAAAGAAATTGTTAAATTAAAGAAATCAATTAATGGCATAGCTTAAAAGATAAAATTAACACATCTCTTTAAAACAGAATGAAATGGAACTAATAACTAGAAAGGTAATACTTAATAATTTAATTTTTATCACAAGAAAGTGATGAAATAACTAGAGTTAACAGCAATCAAACCATTCATAAAGTGAATGTATGTAACCCAAAACTGGAGTGATGACATTTAATTATTCATCAGCGAACTATGAAGCAAGTGGTTAAATAGCTAATTAAATATAAGGAAAAAATCAAATGATGCTTTTGTAGATAACAATTGTATGTTTATTGATTTTATGAAATTCTTTGTTTGTACACATCATTTTTTTACATAATAATGTAGCACAACTACATCATTTAAGTCTTCCACCAGAACGTTGCCAGGATTTTGACCTTGGCTTACTCATGATGCCTTTTGCTGATCTAGAAAGTGTTCTTCTTTCTTGTAAGTGCCGTTTATTTTCTTCTTCTCTTTTCACTTGCTGCTTACTCTTTTGAAAGCATCAAAACAATTAGTCCCAGTAAATAATCAAAACAAACATTTCTGCACACTATTAGAATAAAACAGCTTTTCACATTAATCAAACTATTCAACCCAACATTCTACACAAACTAGAAACCTTTCAAAATAAATTGAAACTAGCTATAAATAGAATAAAAAAAAACATGACTGCAGAATTGTTTCTGTCTACATTTACTTCTACAAATTCCTCACACTCTATCTTTTGCATTTTAACTAACAAATTGCTGTAGTAGGAACATCTCAGCTTTGAAGTAGAAGTTTTAACAATGCTAGATGTATGGACTACAACTTAGCTATTATTTGTTTGATCTCATTTTAAATACAAAGCTTGTCTTTTTTTTGTGTGCACATGTCAAGATGAAGGTAATGAATATAGAGTTCACTCCCAATGAGCTCCTTCCCCCTCTTCAAGATGTTAAGTGGATTCTTTAAACTTTCCTTCACTGTTTTAAATGCTTTCCTGCTCTGTCCATGTCTGTGAACGTGTATATTTACAGCTTATAAATTATTTCTTAGATCACAACCGTCATGAGAATATATCATCTCAAAACCAAAAATTAGAACCAGTTGGCAAAATTCTCATAAAGAGCAAGACAGAGGTTAATTTATGGATATAAAACAAAAGGTAAGAACCAGGTAGATTTTGATTTACAGGTACAAAAAAAAAGTTGTTGTTTTTTTATCTACCTTCTTTAATGTAAATGTCATTGTACGGCTACCACTCGATAAATCTCTCTGACTGACAGCTTCATCTTCCTTTTCAACACTCTCAAGTCGTTCACCTAAGGTAGCCCTTTAAAGAAAGTGAACAGAGGTACATTTGACAAACAACCAAGAAATATGCATAATCATTCCACTCACTTTCATATTTATTTACACTCCAAGTAAACTGCAAGCTTAGTATATTTAATATTCGTTTTAGATTTAATACACTTTTTTTTCATTACCTTATTTAGTGTTTCATATATTAATAGCAATGAAAATGCAAACAAATAATTCAAATTGGTATTCTGATAATGAGATCAATTGTTAATTTGTATTCATCATTTATGTGATTTCAATTAAATGGAGCTAAACTATGTATAAGAAAGACTACAGTACTCAATTTTTCATTTTAAATGTGCTTTTTTTTCTGTATTAATTTATTCTGCAAAACACTGTAGTATACATCTAACTGTTGATTAAATTGAAATTCATGTTAATAGTTAGTTTTCAATTTTGAGTATTTTTTGCCAATAAAATTTAAAACTTACTTCCATAGTAATTAGTGTAATTTCACATCCATTAATCAGTTCAGTCAATTATCAGTTTCTGATTAATCAGCACACCTTTAAATTTGATTATTTTTTATATTAAACACAGATTCACAAAACTGTCTATGCAACATAGTAAACTTTGATATCTACCTAATTTGAAGATAAAAATTACACCAATGTTTTCAACATAGCACAAATGTAAAGCTTAAGAATGAAAACTCCAATTTTCATGTTATTGCTGGTGGTACTTAATTAACTTAAAAACAACAAGTAATAAAAGAAAGAACCTGCCAAAAGTTATGTAATAAGAATAAAATCATTATTAGTGGTAAACATTACTAGAATTCATTTATATTCTAGTTTTCTACAGTTTGAAAATTTAAAGTATCTATTTTTTAAATTTGTTGTACGATAAACAACATAAACATACATGCTGTTTTCAGACATCATTTTAACTCCAGGTTTCTTGAAGCTAGAAAACTGCTGGCCTTCTTTAAGTTCATAGAATTTTGGTTGGGAATGAACATCTGTATCTGATTCATCTTTTTTGAGTCTTTCTTGTCGACGAATTGAACGATAAGTCTTCTTAACTTCCTGAGCCCAAGCCCTATCATCATCAGAACTGCTTTCATCAGAGTCAGAAGACTCTTGGTTTTTCTCAGAATCTCCCTAGATTATAACACAGATCACAATAAATGTATTTATTCACAAATTGATAATGTCTTTTTTTTTTTGCATGGCTTGAGTATGAAGTAAAGTGTGGCATTAAAAAAGAGAGAAAGTTGCCAAAGAAATAAACATCAACAACCATGATTCAAGTTTGAAACTACCGTTTTTGTGTTCTCTATGTAAGATATGCTATTTTGTTTATCTGTTATTCCTTTCGTTAATCACATTTGTTGTACTAATTACTATACCAAGTATAATCACTTTTATTTTTTATTATTACACTCATATTGTTAAGACTGATTTGCATTTTTACCTCAGTATTTATATTTAGGACTAACCTAAATCTCCTAAGCTGTTCCAACCTCATGAGATATTATTAGGCTTACAACTGAGGCTGAAAATATCATAAACAACAAGGGTACCATCTAACTTATGAACCAATGCCTTCTAATTTTGAATATAGATACATAAGAAAAGTATTTTAAACAACATATTTGTTTGAAGTACAAAGCTAACTCTGATTGCACATTATTGTTATTATCAATATTATAGATTTTACATTGGAGACCATTAAAGACCTTTAAAAACTTCACTTTTTTTTTTAATAGATTACATGCTAGAAACAATTAAAAAAATCAAAAATTTTTAGAGCTTTAACCACGAGTAAGAAACACATTAATATTAAAATAAAAACAACACTATCAATCAACTAATCAAATGGGAAAAAAAAGCTAAAATACCAATAAACACTGCCCACAGAAACATTCAGACACTTTGGAAAATTCCTTGGAACTCATGACTAATAAAGTGCCTTTGAAGTAAAATTTAGAAGTTGATGTAAAAAAAAAATTAACCATCCATTCAAAAAATTGCTTACAATTTTATTTACATATAAAAATAATCATAACCCAGCAGCACTGTAAACACCAGAAGCTGACTTAAAACTTTCACACACAAAAAAAGCTTAAGGCATTGAACCATTCATGATATTGATAAAAAAATAAGCTAAACAGTGTGAGGGGGGAAGAGAGAGAGGTTATACACAAAATTCTATACAGGTACACGCAACTCAAGTACATTTAATGAAAATGTATTTCCGATAGGTACTTACCTCTGTTCACTCAAAGCTATCTCAATCCTGGACTGGCCTCTAAGCATTGCTAAAATTTGTTGCTAACAGTGCACCAGTCTTTTATACCCCATCTGTTTCATGATATTTCAGAACATGTACTAATTATGTGACTACCCTCCACCAATCATACTGCACTCCCTATACTAGCACAGCCAGCTCCCTCTACTATTCTAGAGTAATCCCCACTTTGGAGAATTGGCAGGTACAAACCAGAAACATTAGCATATCAGTGGGGAGGAAAGGTGCGGAGTGGGTGAATGGAGATAAGTACCTATCAGAAAAACATATTCAGTGTAAGAAAATGTCTTACATTCTCTCACCCAAAGCTAGAATCCCACACTGCAAAGGTGGAGGGGCCGAGGAAGGTGCATCAAAAATCCAGACAAGTGGAAAGTGACCACAATGAAAAAAAAGGTGTGCACGAATATGAAATGAAAGCACACCTGTGGGGTATAGCACTACTTCTAAAGGAAAGCATCTTGGTTATGTAGGATGAAGAAAAAAAATTATAGACATAAGTGTGATCTTGAGGGTTTTCATAACCAGCCTGTTGCCAACAGACACGTCATAATTCGTCCACATATGTAACAATCACATAGATTTAAACTACAGTAACTTAGATAGTAAAAGAAAAGGAGAACATAGGGCCATTGAGACCTGGCCCGATGAAGATGGGAATGGAAGAAAAAACCCCAATGGAATAAGAGATTGAGTGGGGTTAAGAATGGACCTCTCCAGCTGGATCAGAAAATCCCACCCGATTAACTTCCTGAAGAAGTGAGCAGGTGTGATTGATTGGGCATGGGAAGAGGGGAGCAGGAATCCATGAAAAGGAGAGTCTGAAAATACAACGAGTAAAAATTACTGACAAAAGATCATACCACTTGACAAAACACATGGAATCGAAGATGGAGCATATGGCAGCACCCGGAACTGAGACACACAAACCATATGGATGAACTGAAGAAAAGGACATGACACTGGAGCAGTTGGAATATGAAGAACAGTGGATTCGAGCAGTTAAAGACAGTTAGATGACTAATGCTTAGAGGGCAATCCAGGATTGAGGTAGCTTTGGATGAAAGGAGGTAAAACCATTTTGGAATTTGTTCATTTTGTATAGTTACACTTAGCTTTGTTCAATATCAGAGTAACTATCAAAATTAACGAGACCGGTACCCTTAAAAAATACTTTTTTTATGCTACAGACAATATTCCCACCAACTTTTACAGAACATTGAAAATCATTAACTCCTTCCCGACCACATTTATAAATAAACAAATAACTCTTCCAGTGCCAAGTGTATACGAGATACACAATAATATTAAAACAACATATGTTTCCATATTTATTTACTTATATGAAACTTAAAAGTGGTAAACTTTAGCAAGTTTCAAAGGGAATGCCCATTGTTCATGGCGGTACATAATTTCAAACTCGCATAGCAATAAAATAGTTAATGTTATATGACTAATTCCCAAATCTGGGAGTATCAGCATACTACAGAAATATGAACACCCCCCAACTTGTAATAAGTATTCATCATAAAAAAATGCTGAAAATATTTTGAAAAAAATCAAGAAGACTTAATAACACAAAATGTAAATTTGCATGACTTCTGCCAAACTTAGACAGGGGATAATAGCGTTAAAGGATGAGAGTTACACACACACACACTAGCAATATGCATGCATTCAAATCTTCAACAGTATTATTTTATTAATCATAAATGTTAAGCTTAAAACTATAAAAAAAACTAAATAAAATTATGATTCTGACATTTGCTAAATATGAGACACTTTCTACATGCATAGCTATTACATTCAACTATTTAATTGTCTACTGCCAACAAAGTTATTAATTTAAGAAAATGTTACAGGTAGTATAAACTGTCCATGATGTTTTTCACTTCTTAATATCACTTAAAATACGATAATCCTATTTGCTGGAAAGCTTTGATAACGAAAATCTAAAAGTTAGAAATGAAAATTTAAACTATCCTTACTTCAAGTAATTCAAACTGGCCTGTTAATGTATTTGATGCCTTTTCTTGTTGTTTTTTTTCTTGGATTTGTCTAATTTGGTAATATGAGGGTTTAACATTCGATATTCTTCGCTTGTTTCATTGACTTCAAAATCTGGATTTTCAAACATGGCCTTAAATCGATTGTCTTCAAGCAAGTTTGGTCCCTTCTACAAATGAAATATATAAATAAAAATTAATAAGATCATACCTCATGTACTTTATGCGTACACATATTTCTTTGACAGGTTAATTTATAATATATAATAGGTGTCAATTTGAAACAGATATACAGACACACATTAACATACATTTCATTAATAGACGATGTTTTAAAAATTAACTAACATTAAGTTGAGATTATTCTTTTAATCTAAAATAGAATTTTGAAAATAATTTAGTTTGTTTAATAGTTGCTAACAGCGTGATATAATTTTATTTTATAGAGAGAATAATTGGCAAGAATAAAATTGGAATCTGGTGTATACATGAAGTTTTAATTAATTTACCTGTACAGAGAAAAATAATAGGAAAAAATATTTCACACATAAAAAGAATATTTCAAAAGACAAACTGAAATTATAAGACCTGCATGGTCATATTTCACCTGTCTTAGTGGCATCATCAAATAACCTGATTATGTCACATTAACAAAGATGGAACATAATGTAAACCTTTTTTTTCAATCCTGGTATTAAAATACAATATTCTAACAATTCATCATTCCAAACAAACAAAAACATAGATGAAGCAAGTAGGCTAGAAAAACAAACTGAAAATACTTAAGTACACTAAATAGGAGATAAAGCAAAGGGAGGATAAACATAAAACACAAGGAATACAACACTTTTTCAACTGTTTATTGAAGCTTTCTTCAGAAACATTTTAATCTATAAACACATGCTTAAAAAAAACGAAAACTATGTAAGGTGTAACTAAAATAATAGGTGTATAAGATACAATAGTAGTACATAAACTCCCAGATGGAGAAGTTAAAACTCTGAGGTTTACCAATTAAGCAAAATACATAATTAAGCTCTATAAAATTTCAAATGACAAATAATACAGAAACAATATGGAATAATGAATTAACCAAAGAAAAAAAAAGCCTTCTTTCATGGAGAAAATCCAATCACATAGGGGAGTAAAGATTCCTACCAACAACTAAAACATGCTTAAAGAGGTGATAATCTAATAAATACACTCCAGATATACATATGATAGATATACTATGAGAAACAGCATTAATATTATGAACTAAGAATACTTATCTTAAAACATACAATCAAATCTATTTTACTACTCTCACATGTAAATGTGTTACTTAATTCTGCCTTGAAACAGAAACAATCTGAGCCATGGGTTTATAAATTAACACAGATCTTGGTCTTCTATGGTATGTAAATGCCTTTTGATTATGTTCCCTATAATATAACATTTTTTCAAATAAATCTATGGTTGAAGAAAGGGGGGAAAAAAGATGAAATGAATAATAGCAAAGGTCAGACAATTAACTGGTTGTTTAACAGCATTTCTAGGAAGGATTATTAAAAATGAAGATTTAACACAGATATCAAAAAGTGATCAACCTTCCTTCTTTTACTGCTTAATACTAGATAAGAAAGAATCTGTCACTCAGAGTTGTGGCATCACAAAATATGATGAATGGATATCAAATGTGCTATATGAAAATAAGCAAACAAAAAGCAGAAGTGAACAGTACAAAAAGAAACCAGCATTAAATTGTAATGAAAACTACATCTATAATAGTAAGTCTAGAAATTCTAAGAGTATAATAAATAAATCCCAAACAAACCCTTCACCTTCTTACTAGCTGAATGACAAGCTTTTTATTTTTGTGAAAATGGGTGTATTTGTTCAAACATAAATTGAAGATCACCTTATAAATAATAATAACACAAGATCATAGCTCCTCAGCTAGCATATAGTCAGGGGAGGTGTCAAACAACAACCAAAATATTCTTGAAAGCCATTTACAATACTGTAGATTGTTACTGTGAAGTAAGTTATGCTACTTTTTTTTTTTCTCACTGAAATTTTGAATACTTTCATTCCATAAGTTTCATTTAGGCTAAGATAAATCGCTATTCTTTCTCTAGAAAAAAAAAGTCTACATTTTTTTTGAAATAAAGATCCTCCCCCAATTCTGTAATGCTAGCTATTCTCCTCTCTGTCATTTGACCAGCTTTCAATTGGAATGTTGAATTTTTTTTTCTTATGATGATTTGCCCAATAAAATTTAAAAATACATTTTAAAGCATGTCAACTTAGACAGCTTTCAGTGGATCTTTCTGATTTCTTAAGGTACATTCTTTCCCTTCATTTTACTACATGTGAAAAACTGGTTATTGCACATTCATATGACAATCACACATTCAAGAGACAAGTGTAAATAATTAACAATGCTCACTATCTGTATATTATACCTTTCTCCGAAGATGGCCAACTGCTAAGACTTAAGAAGTTAATTGTTCTTCCTTTCTGTTCATTATCCTACATTATTATAGTATTTTTTATGTAGTTACTTTGTTTTGTTTATTATTATTACTTGGCCAGACTCTTTAGGTTTTGAAGCTACATATATCAATTGGTAGCAAAAGAACTGTTTCTTACATGCTTTTTTAAATGTTAAAGTTATATATGATTGTAAACTAAGTAACAAGTACTGTTAAATTTTTGTAATATTTTTTAATATTTAATGTTTATTACCATTTGCTACACAACCATACCAAACACAGAAGTATAAATTTTGGGCAATTAAACAAAAAAAATTCCATTTTTCAAATACTTACCTTTGTTTTATTTTTTTCATCTTCCTCTTTATCAATAAGTTTCTTAGCCAGTTCTTTATTAACAGCTGGAAGTTTCTAGGGGAAGGATATCATGGATCAATTAAAATCTTGAACACTTAGAACTAAAAATCAGTTGAAAAGGTTGGTTAATTATAGAAGTACCCAAAAGATTAACTTTTCCTTTTGAATTAGACTTTATTTCACTCTCAAAATAGGTAGTTTTAATGAAAATATAAACATTTTTTTGCCAGTGGTTGGCAACATTTCTCAAGGTATTCCAACTCACGAGTAATAATTTCAAAATTCTTTGTTATAAGGTTCATTGAATCTTTGATTTTTAAGCTTTGACTTGTATAATTTTCTGTTATAATTTCTAATTTCAGTTAAAATACAAACTCTTTAAACACAGTTTCTTATTGTTTTGCACATGCACTAACTCAAAAACAGAATAAAAATCACGATATATAAAAAAACGTGTCAATCCACTAATCTTTAACAATTTGACTTTAAAAAGCACTTAATAACAACTGAATCACAGTTTTTAAACTAACGTGAACCCTTAATAAAAATATAAAGATCATTATTGTTGCTTATTTTTAAAAAGACAAATTTAGCTCTTAAAAAAAAAGGTACAAGAGGGACATGATAAACTAATTTTAGACAACAAAGTTTTTATACTAATTTATCAATAATACCTCTATCCACCATATTAAAAAAAAAACTGGATTAAATATAACAAAGAATTTGAGGAAAGTTTTATGTGGACAGCTCTTACCTTTTATTTATTGGTGACATTTCAGCCCACCAAGACAGAAATTACCCACAAAAATCTTCCCCAAACATTGATGATATTGCCTAAATCTATCTTCAAATAGTAATGGTAAGTTTCTGGAAATCAATGTATTATATTTAGAAATTATATAATTCTGCTGAGAGAAAGTAATGCCATAACAGAAACAATCTAGTTTCCCCCTTTTTCCGAAACATGGTCTTGAGCTGTTTAGTACTTTGGAAACTAATCTCAGGAGAAAATGTATGATTCTTACATGTCCAGAGGAATTTTCAGTATTGGTGTTATAAATAATACTGGTTTAAACTGATTACCACATTATTTTTATTATTATTATAATGAATATTTCTACATGTAGATATACATTAACTTTTTGTTATAAGCTTATGATAAAAAAGTTATGGTGAAAAAAAAGTAATAATTCGATGTAGTTTGACAGCTATATTTTTAGGTTCTGTAAAATTCCTTTATATATTACAAAATGGATGTTATATTCATAATTTGTGGTAAAACTTGAAAATTGCAATGTTGTAACTAAATCAAATCAAATTTTATGTATGAGAAATATTAACAGTATTCAGCCACCACACATAAACTACTAAACGGTCCAACCTTTTTGAATCCCATAATGCACTGTTGTGAATGGTTTACAAAGTTTAGCAGATGACACAAGCAACCAGATGAACTTAATATACCACAAAGAAAGTAGCTCATAGACATTCAAAGGGGAATGGTTACTTGATGTAGTGTAGGTGACTTAAGTGTCAAAACATTTGACATGCTTATTCATATGCAACTCTCCTATGAATAATATGTTACAGAAGTGAAATATCACTGGATGTACTCATGTTAATCCATCCTTAATGCATGTAAACTTTGAAACATGTTGTGAACAAAAACTGTACATCAGTATATTCATCATTCAGAACTTAAATGCCCTTGTATTTCACAGACAGGCTGCAATCCATAAATCATTCATCAAATCCCAAATTCAAGGAATCAAACCACATGGTGCCCAGACCATTGAAATGAGGGTGAAGAGCAATGGAAAAACCATCATATGAAGGTGTGAACCCTGCTACTCATTGTTGCTTTGGATGAACAGGCCTAGGTTTGGTGAACATGTAAAGAATACTTTGAATATGGATGGCCCTAACCATGAGGAATGACAGAGTGGTATTATAATCTGAGTTTGTTTAAGATGGATTTACCTTGATCCACTAATAATGTCTAAGGAAGTCATAAATACGTTACTGTACAGTAACATTTTAGATGTTACTACACCTCCTGCAATGATGAAATTTTATAAGGAAAGACAATTATTTATGATAATAATGGATTAGGTTAAACTGCATCCCATGTCCAGTAGTTTGAAGTAAATATTGAGATTCCTGATTCAAATCAATGGAATCCCTCTGAAAAGTTTAAGAAATCTCTTTATACTTAGACCTACTCTATTCCACTAGATAAATACCAATGGCTGGTGGTGGCAAGTGTAAGTGACAAAGTAGAGGTTGTGATTAATGCCAGAGGTGAACCCACCTCCTATTAAATCGGGGCTCTAGTGGCAAAATACAAAACACAACATTCTGAGAGTGTGCTGGTCAATTGTAAAACAATTCATATTTAGTAAAGAATATTCAAGTTTATTTAGAATATTCTCATATAATACTTTATATTCAGAGACTGAAAAATTATCATGACAAAATAAGGACTACTACCTTCACAGATTTCAGTTCCTTAAACATGCAAAACATTGGCTTTCAATAGTAGCAAAAGCATTCTGGATTTATTATATATATATATATATATATATAAGTAATAAAAGGCAAAAAAAAGCAATAACCAAAGTCACTGGTATGTATTAGTGTACACTGAGATGAACAGGTATTTAAATCACAGGACCCTTCTGGTTATTTACAACATGTCTTCAAAGTCACAACCTCAACACCATGCATTAAAGGCATTGTCTCTAGTGTCAAAATATCAATTTAACCCTTTCCAGTCTGATTTTTACAAGAGCAAAATGATGATACCAAGTTTTAAAAAATTCCGTGTGATCTCTTTTTCCACATTACCTCCAAAAATAATAATAATAAATAAAATTTTAGTTCTAAAAATTACTGTACATGTAAGATTTACAAAATTATTAAAAATCGTTAATTTAAAAATGGGGAATAGGAATAGGGATAATAAAAAATGCAGAAACAAGATAGCTTAAAGTGAAAATGCAGTTGCAAAAAAAAAGTAAACAAACAAGCTAAAGGTTTGAGACACAAGATAAGAAAAAAATTGGGAATTTAAAAACCTGCAAATAGGGATAGTAAACAAGGTAAGCAAATAAGGCCGGAGATACTGTAGACATTATTTACTCAAGCTACAAATCCCTATTTTGACTCCACCAAATGTAATTATAGCTAACAGCTCAAACTGAGCTTGATGATGTCTTTTAAACTATGGCTTAAAGATATGTGCTGTAAGAAACTAGCTGATACAGTTCATGATGATTTACTGTAGCTATTAACTACCTGATCACATTAGCTGCAGTTGGAAATTGTCATGGAGATTTGTTTGAGAGTATAGTGAGCATTTATAGTTTTTGTGTAACTAAATTTTTTATATACATATAAGGTATAGCAATGGGTATATACATGCCTAGACTCAGACACAACCCCTACTAAGCACACATAACATTTTACCAGTAGAAAAGCAGACGTTTTAAATAAAACATGTACATCTAAAATATGGCTTTAAATAAATCTTTGTGTCTTTTAAAGTAATTATTCTATGAATGTGTGTAATAAAATTTAATATTGTGTGTAGTTTTTTTTTTTTACTACTTCACTTCATACATAATATAGGAGTTGGCTCCCTAAAGATACTGATTGTATAGTGTACAAAGCATTATGTGTGTACATGTTACAATCATCTAATGTTCATCTGTTATTGGCTGGTAATTCTTGTTTCACCTTGCACTTAAGCTTCTTAAAGGAACAACATATATTTGTAAGAAAACTAACTTCAAGGGATAATGATAACATCGTTTACACTAGAATTATGATTTTTTTAGTTTATGAAAAATGCTGAAATAACTTAAAAAGTATAGGTGATTCCTATTATGAACCACAGTAGTGGTTCATGATAACTTATGTTTCAGGCAAAGTAATTTAAAAGAAATTAAACTCTTAAGCCTACTATCCAATTTTTGACTCCTGTTGTAATTATTATGGAGATGGCAGAAATCCTTAAATTTCTCACCTATGTGTGAAACAAAGCCAGAAATTTGTAAACATTGCACATGGCTGTTGCTTACTTTTTTGCTCAAACAGTTTGAAAATGTGAATTTTTGAAGCTACTGATATCAAAAACTATAAAATCCAACTTTCCACACTTTGTTTTCTATAGTTTTCAGGTTCTGTAGCTAATAAAATTGTAAATATATTGTTTGAAGCCTTGGATTATTTCTTTACCACAATCTGTTTGCTCTCTAGGGCTCCCTTAACTCCTGTGTAGATACACCAGATTGTAAAGTTGTAAAATGTCTTCTTATATTTCAAGGTGCCCCAAGGCCCTTTCCAGGCTTCTGTTTTGTAAGTTACTAATGTTTTTATATTGTTTGAATTCCATACAAAGGCAACAAATTAACTTCACGAGTTTTCTTCCATGTTCATTTATTTTATTGAAGTAATTGCTTTGGCAGTTAAATTGCTGTACACAAGAACTCCAACTATTGTAAGTTGAGAGACAACAGATTCATTACTTCATATGATTTCCGCTGGGAAAAGCTAACAAATATGACAAAGTGTCTTATTTTTTTGAACATATGTACAGAGTTAGTAAAAGAACATACATAACGTTTAAGTATAAGATACAGTGAATGAATTTCTATCTTTTTACATTAATTTTAATGCGTTTAACCCTCTTTCATCACACCATTTCTTTCAAAAACAATGGTCCAGCACATGACCTCATTAGGCCTACTATAATGTGTGTATGAAAATTGGCTTTCTGGTCAACAACTACAGGGATCATGCATAATGACTTAGTAAATAGCTCTGTTATGTAGTGGTTGTTACTGTAATATGAATCATAAATTAACCTAAAAAAATTTATATTTTAAAAGGTCTCATAGTTAGGCCATGTGTTTCAAATAGTGACTTTACAAGTTATCAATTCTTATTAATGCAAGGTCAGAGTTGGCAGTATACCTAACACTGAGCTTTAAAGGGTTAAAGATGTCACTCAGGTAAAGATTTTGAATAAGTACAAGTAAATCCTAAGCTAATTAATGAATAAGTTACAAATTTAAATTTTTCTGTTATATATTTTTCTTATCTGATAGCAAACAAAGTGAGCAATAACTGTATTTATGCTGTTGAAAGTGAAAAGCAAGGGTTAAATTTTCTATTTGGCTACTACAAATATATAACAGTTACACATCTAAAGATTTCATAAAACACATTATCTGTCGGCTTTTTAAATTTTTGTGTAATATTTGCTATACCTCTTTTCCTTCAGAAAAATACTTTTTATAACGAAAAAAATTATTAATCAGTGAGAAAACTGGACAAAACATGATTATAAACATCCTTTGAATTGTGAAGTCACCCTTAACTATAACTAACTGAAACGGCACACCAGGAGTGGCTATTTGTGCTAGTAATCAGTAATCTCGGTATTCATACCCCCACTGTGAAAAAAAGTGAACATCTTCTAAAAAAAAGTATTTTGTGTGGGAAATATTGCACAGTAAAAGTGCTGAGATTGTGCTCTTTAGTAATACACAACTCCTTACATCAAAATGATTCAATATATAGAGCTCAAAATGTTTGTAAATTTTACTAATATAAACTGTAATATTTTTGTATATTAAAAGCGCTACCCTTTATTGAAAAAATAAGTTTTTTAGGAACTTCAGTTTTCAGTAATACATTTAAAACTTACATCAACAGATATAATCAAACCCTCACGTACAGTCCTAGTGAAAGTCATGTTCTTGTAGTGAGAAGAGTAATTTTATTGGAAATGGTGTTCTGTTAAAAAGAAATGGTTGTTGCACATACCATACTTATTTTTCTAATTGTTTGAATCTTGAATACCCAAAGAGTGAAATTTTTTTTAAGGATATTTGTTTATTTCAATAGATGGCGCCACATTTGATAAGCCTCAATCACCTCTTTTGTCATTGTATTTCAACACAACATTATAGTAAAATTCTATCTTAAAACATTATGCATACAAGTAATATTTCAATACGTACATTAACTTTCACCCTATTTGCTCTCTCTGCCTCAATCGTTTCTCTAATTTTCTTTCGTCTGTAATCTTCGTAGGCAAATGGATTAGCTATAGCCTTTGCCTAATGAAAAAGAAATATCCTTATTTTGCAAACATTACAAAAATATCACCAATTTTTAAAGAAGACAATAAACCTGGGTTTTCTACAAATAATATTTAAAGGATCAAAACAAAAACCACACTCTTGAATTAAATTCTTGTGATGGAAAACTACAAAATATAAAAAAACAAAGTTCATAAAATTTGTTAAGAGAACAAATCTTGTTGCAGCATATTTCCATTATGAAAGCAAATTTCTTATAGAAACAAGTAAAACATTAACTTTTAAAATGTAGATTTTTTATGTGCTATTTCTGTTGCAAAATAATCTATAAATTAAAATTGGTGCTTTCTCTATACAAGATTAATGGCATAAAAGTAGCTTGTTAAAAATAGTTGAAAGTTTTAAATTTCTTTATTTGATGTTAACCAAAATCTGAAATTTATAACAAGGCAATAAAACACCTACGGAACTTACTAAAAACCACTAGTATCCATAACATACCAACAGATGGTGTTCATAATTCATAATCTTCACAGCCTTAATCTCTACAGGTTCATCAAAGTTGTTTCAACTTGGAGACTACTGATCAATTCATTAAAATTAACATACCAGACTACAGCTTACTTCCACTCAATAACTAATCATAAGGGATAAATTCATTAAAATTAACATACCAGACTACAGCTTACTTCTACTCAATAACTAATCATAAGGGATAAATTCATTAAAATTAACATACCAGACTACAGCTTACTTCTACTCAATAACTAATCATAAGGGATTTAAAATGCTTGTTGAATAGATATAGAATTTGTTACACTTAAGCATTTCTCATACTTATTTAGCATTGTGATGCACCATTTTGGAATAAGAAACAAATTTCATTAATATGTGCTCTTTTTTATAGTCTCTACTTATTAATCTTAGTTTGATGAATTACTTTAAAATACTTCAGATAGTCTACTCTGAAAGTAGCTTTTATTAAGCTCAAGATGTTTTATACTATTAGTGCACAATTCAAACCAGATAGGTTAGAAGAATGTTTATCATTGAAAAATGTTTTGGATATTCTTCTCAAACTTAGAAAGTAAAATAGAACATATACTAACATATGGAATACAGACTCTTTTTAGTCACATTTTTAACATTTTATGTATGAATGTTATAAAATAAAGTCAATAGAAAAACATTATTAAGTGCTTTTTTTTTCCCACCAGCTGATACAGTAGAAATTAGTTTTGTATGCTACCGAAGCACTGTAAATCTACTTACAAAAATGTCAACAAATTTTAAACATATTGCAGAAAAATAGATTAGGAATATATAAGTACAACAAAGTTTCTTTTACTTCCATCCAGGAATTAAGAAACACAGGAGATCTCAAAAATTGGGTATGCCTACATCTTCCCAAGGCTGGTTATAAATTTTTTAAAAAGAGAGACCATAAAGTGCAAACTCATTTACTTAGAAGACTTACTTGTCTATTCAATATATGTTCAAGAAGTCTTGATCGAAATGAATAAAAACCCTATAACCCTAGCTAGCACATTCGAAAAGGTGGACCTTTCTTCTTCAGGGGCAAACTGGGAATGGTGGTGTAACTGAATGAGTGATATATATATATATTTAATATATATAAAAGGAGTTTAGTGACATCATGAAGGTCAACTGTTTTTCCAGGAAATGTTTAGTATATTTCTTTATGTACTGTTGTAAGCATCTCATTTTTGGTACAATGTAGCCGATGGCAAGAGTGTATGTGAAAAAGTGTTATAGATATTTTACTTTAAAAATGGCTAAAAAAAATATATATATATTTAAAATTTCACTTAAGTGTTTAAGTAAAATAAAGGTGACACCTGGAGACTGATTAAAAAAGATATGTTATGCTAATAAATTTATAAAAACAGGTATGGAAAATTTTCTTAAATAAATAGTTAGTTTTAGGAAATTCATCATTCACATTTCATAAAACAAATAAGCAAAGAATAAAAATAATTTTTCTGACAAAGATGAAACCAATGAAAGGAGATTACTGATTCCAGGATCTAATTAAAGGTTCACAATTTGAAAGTGGTCGGGTTATTGGGTTTTTTATTCATTTCTATCAAGACCTGCTTGTCTAGGTATTCTAAACAAAATTTAAGCCTTTTCTTTTTGTAAAGCTAGAATTCAATTTTCACAAATAATTTATGAATATTGTGTTGTATTTGATTTCAAAGACTAATTAGCTAGCAGTAAAAGAACGTTATCTATTTCTCAAAAATTAGGATGTATAAGAGTTTTTTAAATTTTAGGTATCTCTTGATGATTAAGTCTATAAAGAGACACAAAATTATAGTAATCAATTGGCTATTGATTCATTTTCTTTTTAAATACACAGTCAAGAAAAATCTCAAAGCTTCTACATTAAAAAATTAGTTCTTTTCCATAAACAATTCTTTGTGAAAGACTTAAGAAATAGAAAAAAAAGAAGTATATTTTATATATATACAAAAACTTGTGATGATCCGACTCAAGCTCCATCTTCATTAAATTAATGCAACTAAAAAATACAGTAATAAACTGGAAAAGAAAAGATACAAGAAAACACTTCTAAATCTTTCAATCTTCTACATTAAAAAATTGGTTCTTTTACCTAAACAATTCTTTGTGAAAGACTTAAAAATATTAAAAAAAAAGCATATTGCATATATACAAAGATTTTACCTTGTGATAAAGTCTTATATCCATGAAAAAACCATGCATGTATGCCCTTAAGAGATTGGAACCAATAAGATGCAACAGTCCCAGATCTTCTAGTTCTTTCCTTGTGACAAACTTGTAGTCATCATACACTAGCAAGTGGATAAAAGTATATAACTGTATTTTTCATCTTATAGTGTGATTGTTACATTTAATAAGAAAAATATAACTTGAATTTTACAATATATTTCAACAGATCTCTAAAGTTGAAAAACCTCAAATAACAATAAAATTTATTATTAGTAGGGTTGGCTATATACGAGTAGAATTTTGATATTTTGATGTATTATTTTAATGGTTTCTATGAGAAAAAATTAGAGAAAGAGCTCATTTGCCTAGTAAAAGAAACATAATTTACAGAAAAACTTTAAAAGTTATTGTTAACTGGTAAGGATATTATTACAACTTTTACAAGCTATCAACTAATTTATATAATGATGTGTTATTTTAATCCACTAGAAATCATAAATATTAAATAAATAAATACTAATAAAAAAATAACATACCTGTGTTATGGTTTGACTCTTCCAATTCTTCTGTCAAACTGTCTAAAAATGAGCACCATCTTGGTGCAGGTCCTAAACTCTTAAATTAAAATAATTTGTTGTGTTTAGACAAAAGTACAAAAACAGAAGAATTATGTCAACAAACACTTTTGTTTTTAAAATATGAAAAGTTGAAACAGATATTTTCATATTAAAAATAACAGAGAAAAAGTTGTGATGATCCGACTCAAGCCCCATCTTCATTCAATTAACGCAACTGAAAAAATACAGTAATAAACTGAAAAAGTAAAGATACAAGAAAACACTCCTAAATCTTTCAAGCAGCAGCTGATTTTTTAAGTCTCACTGAAAAGTCAGTTGTGAAAATATCAATTTAAGTTTACACATTAAAACTTTTTTTTTTTACAGATCTTTCTTTATTAATTTTCTTTTCAACTATGCTGAACTCTTGTCAGTTGGAAGTTGTTCAGGATTAAATATGTTACTCACTACTGTTTTACATTTAAAACACAAATTAATTTAACTCTTCTGATCTTATTATTCTAACTTGACCAAAAACAAACATTTTGGGGCCCACATATATGTCATAATACCAAATTAACTACATCATCTTTTGAACTATTACTATTATCCAAGTATATTCTATTATAAATTCATTAGTGATGTAAGTGTTCCTGTAAATAGCCCACTAAAAAAATATATAGCCATTAATAAACGTTTTTCTACCTTATCTTGCAAAAAAGCTAACAAGGAATGGAGACAACTAAAAAAATTTTACAAAATTACTTGAAGGGGTTTGTTTCAGATAAAATGTACAATGTGATAATTTCTCCAGAACACTTGAGAGGGCCTTAAAGTATTAAAATAACTGTCAAACTAATAACAACTAACTAGAACAAAGAAAGTCACATGGGCCTACTCCAGTAATTTAGTATTGCTTGTCATACAATTTATTCTAATAATGTTAACTGATATGTTTCAAAACTAAATAAGCTGTGTACAAGCTTTATTGTCTAACATCTTCATATCCAGAAAGATCTTGTAACCAGAAATTTCAATATCTCCAACTACAAATGCTCATTGTAGCTTAGTAGCACTGTGTTATGGTCTTGTTTACATTCTTTCCAACCGGCAAGCTTCAGTCATTACCCACCTACACTGTGATTCACATTTAAAATACTGTACTTATATACGCTTTATACAACTTAAGGCTTTTTTACAACCTTTATATTGTTTAAAACTTGTGCAGATGATGTACTTCAGAACATTAACAAGGTGACAATATTTTTGCCATAAAATATTATAAGAAAAACACTTTTGTAACCAGGATTTTCATCTATCTGACACTGCCCAGGTCTGGCAGATGCTGAATGATAAAGCTTTTACTACTTACTTTTTGGCTAGACCGCCAATAAAGTAAAAATTGCATTTTGATACTTCAGTGTGTGAAAAAAAAACCCTTCCAAACTATCAGCACTTCATTGAATCTTGTTAAATGTGGATCATGATTTCCAATATATGTTAATGTATTTGTACATTAACACTCACGAAAAAGAATGGCCATAAACTATATGTATATAGTAGTTACAATGCTTGATAAACATGTAATAAGAAAAAATATAACTTTAACAAAGAAGTAATATTCTCTGATATTCAAGTTTTGAAAATCAAAATATTTAATTTTAGCAGATTTCTATTTTAAATATGCCACATGAACATGCTCATAAGCCAGATAAACCTCTAGGCCTAGCTTCAATTCTACAAGATACACGTGTTACATATCCATTGGGTTGATAAGCAGTATGTATGAGATATCAAATGGAATACTTACAGGAATGTAATATGTTAAAATCTTTCTGTCTTCATTTGTTAAAAACAGCATTCCTATAACAAATACATACACATATTTACCAAATTATATTAAACAGATGCTCAACATCTTTATTTAGAACAACAAAAACTATCATTTTACACATCCTTTAAAAAACACAGTTATGAGTAAGAGCAGATGCATCAGGGTTTTTTTTACCATATTTCATACTTTATTATAAGTCCCTCTTTTAACTACATAGTGTCAAGTGAAGTTGTGGTTTCCCGAACAACCTCTCTGGTTTAACTTTTAGTACAATATATAAATATTCACACAAAAACACTAACAAATGCAAGTATCTTTTTTTGTAAATTGCAAAATAAAGTTAAATGCAGTAACCCTACCGATGAGGGTCAAAGGCCATGTCATCGCATTTAAAATTTTATTGAACTATTTTATGAATGTATGTCAGTAAGTTTGGTATCAAATTGTAGATTATAATTCATATTTTAGTATTATACATTAGTTAGTTTCTTAATTTAAAAGTAAATATAAAAAAACTAAATATTGATTTTTGTGTGTCACGTGATATGTTGAATGCAGCATTGGTTCAAATTAGATGTTTGTGATGTTCAAATACAAAGTCATTTCTTACAAATTAGATATTCAAATTACTGACACTGACAAGCTATAATGTAAAATTAAAACATCCTATTTTTTCTGATATATTAATATAT
>NW_013665649.1:208568-252149 GCF_000517525.1 Limulus polyphemus | reverse complement strand
ATATATATATATATATATATATATATATAGATAGATAGATAGATTTAACCTATTTAAACTAAAAATTTGTGTTTTCTTGTTAGAAAAAAGCATAATGTACATTTATTTCGTAAATTTTTTTTGGTGGTTATGAGGTCAGTCAAATTGATCCAACCCATATAGATACAGCAGTGAAAATAACAAATAAAATATAATGTTTTTTTATAAGAAATCATTTAATAATTATCTGGAGGCTATAAAGATTTTGGTTGTAAAAGTATTTTTAATCTTAAAATCAAAATTATTTTGCATGTTGAATTGTCAACATTTGAAAAGATAGAAGGCATGAGAAAAACATTACTAAAGAAATCTTAAAACTTAATAAAACAATATGATATTTTCCATATAAAAGCCTTGTAATGTTTACTGATAATATGCAAAATGTCATGAAGAGTTATAGCATGAAAACTATAACGAGCACAAAATGGTTATGAGGTCGGTCCCTAGGACCGAGCCTGTGCTGAAAAAGAGTTAATTTGAATCTTGAATAACAAATATTAATGTATAGAACATGAAAACATATTACTCAGTGTGGCTGAGAGGATACCCATCTCTCAGCCTCAAGATATTCCAAGGCATAATGAACAGAAAAAAGTTAGCATCTGAAAAGAAACTCAATAACCCAAGTGCTTCATCAATGGTAAATGGCACCAGATTCTTGGGCAACAGTTGTTAGGTGCAAAGCAATACAATAAACTATCTCTTCTGTGCCCAGCAAGGGTATTTAAGCCCAATATTTAGCACTGTAAGCCCTCAGACTTACTGCTGAGCCACTGGGTGGAGCACCCAGTAAATAAGTATTACACAATTAGAAACCCTTTTATACCTCAAACCTTCCCGTGACAAGAACACTAATTCTTGTAAAATGCTTATAGTAAAGAGCAACAAGCTACAACAACATATAGAAGCTCAAACAGACAAATAAAAATTACAGGCTATTGCACCTTCATCTCTGAAGATGATGTAAGATAATTACAAACATACTATGCTATTATACCTGAGTTAGGATACAAACATAAGTCATTCAGGTCTGCCTGTGGCTGAATAGATGTAAATGGTTTTCCCTGAAAAAGAAAACAATAGATCATGCAATGATGCCAACGAATGTTATTGTCTGTGAACATTTCAAGTACTTTTTGCCATGTTGAAGGTGCTATAAAGTAGTGTTTTTCAAACTTTCAGGTCATGTTCCCCTTTTTTTTCTAATACACATCTCCCCAACAAAAACGTTCAACTCATTTAAATTGTTATATATATATATATATATACATACACACACACACATACATTCAATGATAACTTAAAGAAACAAAAGTTTTCACTTCTCCTGCACACACCCTGAAATACTGTCATGCCCCCCAAAAGGGGGACATGTCACAGTTTAAAAAACACTACAGTATAAACAACACAAATATTTGTGTGTGTGTGTATAAATATATATATATATAATGTTACTTCTAGGATTTTTCTCAAGTGGGACATATCCCCCACTGACATGTGGGAATGCATGTAATGAAGTTGGTATGAACTTTGCGAGTCATAAAGCATAACATGATCAAGTAACTTTTCTTTGAAGAAACAGCAAATTGAATCATTGCAATCTGATTCATTTGTGTATGTACTGAAAATATGGTAAAATGTGGTATGTATGTAGCATTTTTCAAAATAAATAACTTAGAACTTTTCAATTATTCTTTTATTGTAGATCAACTCTTCGGATTACAATCCAATGCAGCCAATCACATTCACATATATCCAAATGAGCTAATTACTATTCAGAATTTTCCAGTTACTATCTCAATCTATCGTTACGAGGTGATTCATTATACATGTTCAAAGGACGGGCGCACATGAAAAATTAAAATGCATACTTCTGTTTTATTTGCATGAAGTAGTACACAAGCAAACCAGTGGCAATCAAAATAGAGTAAATACATACGCAAGTAGGCATCCTAGAAGCAACACTGTCTATGTATCTTTTATACACAACATGGACCTCACACTGCAAATTAATAGTGCAAGTGAATTCGACTATTCTTCAATAAATATTCACTATTATGACAAGGACAGAACTTGTGAAACAATATTTTTCATTTCTACCTTAAATTTCTTGAGCTATGTATATTCATAAAATGATTCAAATCTTGAAAGTAACACAAGAAAATAACCACCATCAAAACAGATAAATGAATGTCCACAAACTTTAGTCATGGTTGAAAGTGAAAAATTATGTTCTGAGAAATTAAAAATATTATTAACTTTTAAAAATTCTTAATATTTCTTTTACAATATCACATATGCACAATACAAATGCAAATGTTAACCATAAACAAACTTGTACATAAGAATGTTTAATTTCTTATTTTATTTTTCAAAACCTATATTTCAATGTTTTAACAACAAATTTAACTGAAATATTCGTATTCAGAAATTTACAGTGTCATGGTTATAATTATGTAAATCATTAAGATCAAGCAACACTTGTTTAATAGCAATGAACTTACTGTTGTTCTATCCCACAATTTAACAATCTTTCTATCAATAGACACCACAAGGTCCATACCAGCGTGATATTCAATATCTTTAATTGGAAGTCCATACATATGGTCCTTAACCAGAAGAGGAGAAGATGCTCGGATATCGTACAATAATATCTGTATGAACAGTTAAAAACCCACGTATCACAAAAAACATAATGCTAAAATACCAAGTGAATAGCATGTCTTTTATATGCACTTAAAAAATGTTAGCACAATATCTGATAGTACTTAAAACAACTGTCAATGTCTTCTCTAATTGGAGAGTGCACTAGCACTCCTTATGTAGGGATGGAACAGATGCCTGTATTAAAGCAATACAAAAAACATCTGGATTTTCTTTTCCACGGGTCATCACTAAGAGCTACCTGGCATAGTCGCCCTATCTCCAGTGTGCATGCCACTTTTCAGTTATCTAGAGCGTCCCAAAGTCAAAAACCGATAAATAGCCAAAACCAAGATTTCTTACTTTCATTCATCATTATCTTTCTTCAATAGGCCTAGCACTTACCTATTTCTAGAAGTAACTATAATTTTATCACCATTTGATAAACAGAACAGTTTTCACTATCTTTGACTAACTATATTATTATTATTATATTATTATTATCTATTATATTATTTAATTCAAGCAAAAATTTATAAAGCTTTAGAATACACTTTATAACCTAGTAACCCATTTACACCATCTTATAAAAAAAGTAACCAACTAAGTATTAGAAAAAGATTTCTTTGGTAAATAAAGAAGCTATGTAGGGCTGGCTACCGAACTTGAGAAAATGAACCAAACAAGACAAGGATAGAAGTGGACATATCACTTGATCCAGCTAATGATCATGTAACAGACTTCGCCATCTCAACTTCACATGGAGAATAAAATCCCTACATAACTAGCTTCCTCACTGCCGAAATAGAACCAGAATTTCTGATTGTAAAATGTTACTCTCTTGTAAAATAGTAATAAAAGTAGTATTCTAAAATTAACTAAAAGAAAGGTATAATCATGAAAGCTGAGATTCTGTTCAAACACCAAGTTTTAGATAGACAAAGTATGGAAAACAGTGGTGTAGGGATTTTATTCTCCATGTAAAGTCAAGACAGCTTATTCTGCTATGTGATCATTACCCAATCAAGTGATGTGTCCACTTCCATCCCTATTCTGTTTGGTTCATTATTTCAAATTGAATAGCCAGCCCTATGTACATAGCTTTTTTATTTATTGATAATTTTTTTTTGCCTTATACTTGTAAATTAATATTACTTAACAGAATGTAACAGTGGTTTGTTCTCGATCATATTGAACTATTTTTTTCAGAAGTTAGTATACTGAAATAAGTGGTTTACAAGAATTATTCAAATTATTTATGATTTCCTAATTCTCTTAACTACAGCAAGCATTACTTTGAACTTATTTGTGAGACAGTAAATCATAGTTTTGTTGCCCTATTTGAGCTGGGCAATGAACTTGATTAATCAATATAATTGATTACCTATGGGCATGGATTTCATTGATAAGCAATCACGTTAAATAAATTATTAATTAAAGTTAAGATCAAATCAATTAATGTCACAAAAATAATTGCGTTTCTAATTATTACTATTTTCAATTATTCCAACTATACAGTAATGGGGGTGTTATATATTATTTTCTTTGTTTTTCAGTTATGGCAAAACTACTAAGGCTATCCCACTGCCACTAACTTTGAACTGCCAACTAGATGAAGACAATCAGTTGGCAGCATTCACTGTCAGCTTTTGTACAACTTTAGTGATGATAAATAAAGTGTAAGTTTACTTCTTTTTTTAAATATTATGTTATGTTTCTAGTTTCTAATTTGTGTGACTGTACTCTTTAATGTTAAATAAACTATAAATTGGCTTTTCCTACTTTCTTTACATTTGACATTTGTAACATCACACATCTACTTTCCTGAATTTGTGTTCTGGTGGAAGTTGTGACATGAACTTGCATATATGAAACCAACAAAATTCTGATCACAATACAAACATTTGCATACAAGTACTCTTCGCCCACTTAGACATGTCAGTCTTTTAACCATGTGATAAATTACATATGTAAAAATAACATTTTCAATAAACAATAATAAGATCATTAAATTTAAACTTACAAATGTTAATTCTATATTAATCATTTTATTATGGTAAAAAACAACAAAAAAACATAACATTTTTTTTAAATTTTACTTTATCTCATACAGAATAATATTAAAAAACACACTCCATCATCAATTATGTATAAATAGGCTGTGATTACAATATAGCTTTCATGAGGTCTAAGAAAATAAGTTTTTTGTAGTAACTCTACTAACCCTGGAAAAAAGGCCCCACTTCTAAAAGATTTATAAGTTTCCTTTCAAATTATCTTGAGAACATATCTAAAACCATACGTTCATTAATTAGGAACATTTTCACACCTGTAAATACTTTTAGAAGTATTCTGCCCATCCCAAAGCATAACTTCATTTTTTCTAAAAATGTATTATTCCTTGAAAGTATATTATCCATTTCTTGGTTTTCAAGCTTCTCCCTTGTGTTTTTCTTGCCACCTTTTTATCTCACATCAAGTGGTTTGTTCACTTAATAATAGATCACAGTTTCATAAACTTTAAATATGACTGAATAGAGCAAAAATTAGACTTTTACGTCAGAAAAAGTAAATATAGCGATTTGAGCAGTAATTTATGGTTTTGTGGGAAAGTTTCTAGTTGAAGCAAAAGTGGTTGTGTTTTTAATTCATTTGTTTGAAAGCAAAATAAATATTCTTAGATAAGAAGACATTAGGTAAAGCTTTAGATAGGTTTAGTGAGTATGGTAGGTGACTGCAAAATATGCTTACGATTCAAATTCTTATTTATTAAATATCACTTTTACATTTATTGATTTCAAACAATTAGAGAAACTGGCTTCGTAAGGATTTTTAATTTCAATCATGATGTTTTATTTCCATTCTCAGTGAGAGTAAAACATGTTTTCATTATCTGATTTACATAGATCTAGGACTCATATTTTACATTTTTGACAGTTAAAGCAGCAAACAGCAGAAAAAAATTCCAAGAAGATTCTCCTTAAGAAAACAAATTGACAAGTTTTAGTGCTTATCTTAAAAATATTAAACATAAAAGATTCGGGAATATCCATCTTATAAATTATTTGCACAAGAAAGAATATTATAAATGTCAATTCATTAACTAGGAGTTAATCTGTGTAACAACTTTATCTAAAATTTTTTTCTATCTGTTTCAATACTTTAGAAACATGTTTAAAAATGAAACATATACCTGTCCTGTAGCTGTACCAACTGCCATTTGCAGACCATCTTTAAAAGATAAGGCAGTCACAGATGGTATCCCATTTACACTGTAACACAAAAGTTTAGACACATCAATGAGTTTAAGGTATTAAGAAAGCATATTTTCTCTAAAATTTAAAATTAATAACTATCAGTTACTCATTCCTTTAAACAATTTCTATTTACTGTCTCAAAAAGAACAAAAACATTCTCTGACTATTATAAAAATTACAATAAAGAATGTTTAAAAACGAAAGCATGGTAATTTAAAACAAAACTGAAATATAAGTGTTGTTTTTTTTATTAAGTAAACTAATGTAACAATACACAATTTGAAATAAACATTACTTTTCTCAAAACAATGTTCTATTTAATACTCAATCTATAGACATTATAGAGCAATTTAATTAAGTATGTTCATAATCAAACAAGTTTAAGATCAAACCAAAACATATGAAATATGGTTACTACTATAATTTACATCCAAATTTTAATCTGCAATTTACAGGAATCTCTAGGGAAATAGATTATATTTTAGTACTAGTAGTTGGGTATGGTGTTTCTCACACCCCCAAATTCTTTTGGAGGTGTGTATCCAAGAGTAGGACTGGCGTCCTAGTCCAGACACCGGGTGAGTATGTTTGGTGTGACGGGGATTCAAAACGGCGACCTGCAGAGAACGAGTTGAGCCCCCCAACCACCTGGCCATGCCGGGCATTTTAGTACTATCAATTGTTAAACAAGCATATATATATAGTTTATTAACCACAAGACTCTTATTTAACATATATTACATTCATCAATCTAGAATAAAGGTGTCATACTAGGGTTTTAAAAAATGCACACAATGACAAGACAAAAACTGTGTACACAGGCTGCTATTTCATTCTGATTCAGGAGACTTATTCAGATTTTAGCTGGCCTATAGCTGATTTCTTCATTACTCAGTTACTGTGTAGACATAATATTGTAAGCAGTGGTTAAACTGAGATTTTGAAAGAGTTGGAACTCCTTTTTGTTACCCACTTTGACATTCCAATCAGAAGACTGGGAACACTAATTGTTTTAATATTTAATAAGTAGAACTCTGTTCTAGATCATTCTGTTCTAATTGTCAGATACACAAGAAAAACCAACAAAGAAAGCAAAAAACTTCCACTGACAGTGATTATGTCATGTGAAGTGTAAGAACTCCTACCATTATGCCCAGCCAAGACATGATGTCAAAAATATATATACAAAACATACATGCTACACAAGATGTGCCAATTTCTACATACAACCAGAATATATTGTGCAATATATGCACTATTTTACATTAATACAACTTCTGATAAAAACTTGTACGTGCACAGATAAATGCATACATATGCAAAACATAATTTATGGTATATATGAGCTCCCAAATAAAATACCTTGAACAACAGTTTCTTTCTCTTTATTTTTAAACCTTAACTTAAAATGTTTCATCTAACAAAATAAACAGACATACTTAAATAAAACCAAAACTTAAAAAGTAAATGTAAAATACTTGAAAGATTAAATGTGTGACAAATTTAGTTCCAATAGACACAAACTCTTGCAATCACTCTTGGTACTGTACTTAATTAAATATTTTTCAAATATTACTTACTCTGTTTCCTCAGTTACACTGCTGAGTGCACAATCTAAAACTCCAACACGATGTCGTGAACGTGGATCCCATGCTTCTACCCGACCCTGAGTAAATTCAAATGAATAACTCCTTAAATAATGTTCCAATCTCATTTCAATTCATATAATTTCTATAAAATTCATTTCAATAAAGTCTACTTAAAACTAATTCCTAAATATTGAATGCACTGAGAAAACTCCTCGTCATAGTTTATAATCACGACTATGGCCACTATAGTAAACTAATCTCACGAGCAGGGTTGAAGGGATACAACAATTCCCGAGCACCCCTGTTGGGAAAAGCAGGCAACTATCATGTTGCTTTCTCTTCCTTCAAACTAAATTCCTGCCAAGTTTAATTTGTTTAGTTTTTTTTACTTCCAATCTTTATACATTTGCTAATAGCCTATATAAACACAGATCAGAGAATTCACAAGTAATGTCTTGCTGTTAAATAAACTTTAAAATAGTTCGAGTTGTAACTTTTTATGACTGAGCTAAGAAAATATTTACATTCATTATAAAAGGGACTACATAATACAACTACTAAAGTGTAGTAAAGAAACTATGAGACACTGATTGCAGATTAATAAACATGGATGAAAATCTTTACCCTAAATGTTAACTTCCTTCAAACACTAGTCACACTACCAAACATAGGATAAATACTAATTACAATTTTATATATATTGGTGAAAAATAAGTAGATAGACATGATTTTATTATTTTACAAGCTGTAACATTGATATAAAAAATGGAATATCAGGCATCAAAGTAACGAAAAACTTGTGTTTATCAACATCATCTCAAGCTGCATTTCTGTTTATACTGCAATTATGATGGATTAGAATGTTTTCTGAACAGTATTTTCATATACACATTTCTTGAAATAAGTTTTTCAAGAGATCTGAATGAAAAACACATTCAGAAATATGCAATAAAAGTATTAGGTGAATTTTTAAAAACTTAATAGGAATAGTAACATATTAAATTAGCTTAACCCTCTCACTACAGGCATCTTTTACTGTGCATGTTGCGAGGTGTTACAGAGTTATATTCAAAATTTAATTACAGTACTTTATTATCATGGTATATGAATAAACTTGCCATCAAAACTTAGCTAATAAACTAAAGTTTAATATCATAGATGTTTTAAGATCATAATTTTATAAGACAATATTTTTAAAAATCCTCAATCTCCCAAAGTACAAGAAATGTGACATTTGTTCTCTGGGTATCCCCTCTTCTCTAATTTATTTACCACCCCTCTGAGAAATATGAAATTTAACATAAATTACTCACTCAGGCAAAGTTACTATTTTTCTACACTAAATATATATTTCTGATAGATACTTATCTCTCTCACAGTTACAGCTATTCTTGATCTGACAACACTCTAGTGTGCAAAGTTTCACTTGACACTAGCCTTGAACTCCCATCGAATTCCACATGTATACCATGTGGTTAAGCTGCATTTAAGCATTCAAATTAGCATGCAACAACCCTCCACCAATAGGAGTGTGACACACCCACCTATCACAGCTGATTCCCCTCTATGCAGTTGAACCCAATCTTCACTTCAAGATAAGGCACGAAAAATAACACCTGAAGTGGAGAGGACAGGTGGGAAGTTTCAATGAAGGTAAGTATCTATCGGAAATATATTTTCAATGTAAGAAAATATTAACTTCCGATACGATTACTTACCTCTTCTCACAGTTACAGCTAGAATCCCACACTAAGTAGGTGGAGAGAGTGGTGTAAAATTACCTAGATGAATATCCTTCAAAAGCACCTGAAGTGCATCCATGGAGTGTGCCACCTCTACATAGAGGAAACACATCCATGGGAGACCACTCCACATCTGAACCATCTTTGTCCAAGTGGTGCCAACTGGTATTGTGTCGCAATCAATGTGCAGAACAAGTGATCCATCCCAAATCCAAATGGATGAGGAATGTGTGTAGAGTGGATAGGGCATGTTGGACCATAATTGGGAGGTCAACTCCAGTCTAGGCAAATAGCAATGGGAGGAACTCAACTGACCATTGGCAGGAAACCATTCACCTCAGGTGTAGGAACCAGAAGGGAAGAGAAGCCTCCATTCTGAGAACCTAAACCAACATGTGCACAAATCCAACATGATCTGCAGCAATAAATCCCAGGAATGTACATCTGGACAATGTCAGGAAGGTGGAAAGGCAACATGGAGGGTCAATTCCAGTCTAAAATCAATCAGAACTGGAGATTGTAATATCCAGTCCACGGTAAGAGGAAGTTCCCAACCTACTCACATGTGAGGACTTATGTTGGCTGGTCTAGCTCTAACCAAAACTAGTTGCCCAGGAACAGACATCCAGGCAGTGGTAGGATGGAGGGTTTCCAGCTGGAGGGGAGAAATGCAAAATAGACAGAAAAATCCAGTCCAGACCAGCAGCATCTGGAACAAAACATCAGACCTGTGGCAGCAGGATAATCACACCTACAAAGGCACAGTACCACCACCCTACTCTTGACTGAGAGGAACTGTACACACTTAGGAGGATTCCTCCATGATCCACCACCCCAATGGCTAGGAGCTGGGAAGTGGTAAGGACTCTTGTACTCACTGGAAGAAGAGAGAAGAAATGTGTTGGAGAGTCTTGAAAAACTCATTACCAAAGAAAGTTTAATGGGTAACCATGAAACCCTATTTTGAAAATCAGACTGTTCCCAATTCCAGCAATCTAAGGAACATTAAATGTGGGCAGCAATCTCTTTCTGCTTTACTCATGTTTGTCCTTTATGTACAGTCCAGTACGAACATATTTATGATGCAATATGCAACAAGGGAAAAACCTACAAATGGTATTGCACAACACCCCATGTCAACAGTGAGTGTGACAGACCTTATAAATCTTACAGTACGTATTTTGGATATCAGTAAACCTGGACAGGCATGACTCGCTACAAAGCGGAATCCATAAAATGTGAAGCAGACCACTGAAAAAGAAACAAAAAGAACTTACCCACTCAGAGTTGTACCAACATATGGAGAATGGCTACAGGAGTAAGATGATATCCAGCTGAGCAGGAAACCACCAGATGGTGCAAGTAGCATCACACCAAGGTGTGGGGAGTGGTCTACAAGCCAGTCTGGATGATCTTCATCAGTCAAGGACATTGGGAGGTGACAGATCAGATGTGACAATACCCAGGAGAGAGAGAGGGGGGATAAGCAATAGAGATAACCAGATGAGCAATGGATAAACAAACGAGAGCGAGAGCCATGGAATGGTGCTGTGCACAACACAACACTGTAAAGCATGGACTGGACACAGGAGACAATCCGGATCAGAATGGGAGTAAATATAGAAGGGAAATAACTGGAAAGTAAAATACATGGCAAAAAACAGAAAAAAATTGAATAGATATGACAGGGCCATCCTATGGTCTGCAATGTTTGAAACAGACAGACTCTTGTCAAACAACCATGTAAGAACAGATATCTGAGGAAGGGAAGGAGAGAAATGGTAAAATCCATACCAGCTAGACTAACTATGCAATATTCTCCACTTACATTGATACACAGACATGAATGAGGACAGTGTGAGACAATGGGGATGCTACACGTTTGGATAGTCCCAAACCCCTTGCATGGAACCAAACACATGCTATGCATGAAGCCAGAGTGTGGGAACAGAAGGATGAAGCACCACTGAGTAAAGTTGCCATAGGAGGATCCGGGAGAGGTAGTAAAGGTTGTTCCCGGAGAAGGGACAGAAACCACAGTTGAGGTGAACAGAAAGGAGCCACAAGAAGGACCTAACATGGAGTGGACTGGATGAGTGAAATTACTCAGGGTAGAAAAACTGATGCTAGGGTATGCATGAAGGAAAGGTCCTTCCAATTATGGCTGAATGCATCCATGGCCAAAGCCAAAGGATGTGGAACTGAGGACTAAAAGAGAGGAAGCTAGCTGGGGAGTATCCAACTGAAAACATAGCCATTGGAATACCTGGGGTCGAGAGACCACTCCACAAGTAGAATCTTGTCAAGAGGGAACTAAAGATCCATGAAAAGATTGAGGGCACTTGGTATGTGACAAGCCAGCAAACAAATTTGATGACTATGAGCCCAGAAGCAGAGATCTAAAGTGCAGAACATAAGGACTGGGATCAAGTGCCCCCTTGACTGGTGATGTAAGAGACAACCATCAAGTTGACGGAATGAGTCATAACTGCTTTGCTCATCAGAGATGACAGAAAATGAACCAAAGAACAGCAAGGAGTACCAAAAGGTTGATGTGAAGACCTAACTCTACCTTAGATTAACAGCCTGAAATCTCCTGTGTAATGCAGCACGCACTCCATCCTGACAACAAGGCATCTGTGAAGACATGGCTATTCAGATGAGTAGAAGAAATAGGTACCCCCACTGTCATAGTGTCCCTGTTTAATCACGAGAGGAAGTCGGGCTGAAGGGGAAGGGATATCTGTAAATCCAGGGGTTATTGATGAGGTGCCAAATAAACTTGTAGTACCCATTTCAAGGAACACTTGCAGGCATGGCCCAGAGGGATAAGTGCCTCCAGTGATACCCAAGTCCCCAAATGAGACAATCTCTCGCACAGGGAGATAAGGTGCTGATAATGCCCTCTGAACTAAAAACTCAATGGATCACAGACGAAGAGGAGAACGCAGGGCTTTACTGAGATGCGAGTTGAAAAACCTCCCTAGATGAATAAGGTATTGAGTGGGGTGGGTAGCAGACTTCTAAACCTTGATAAACCAACCCACCTGATCAACTTCTCTGAGAAGTTGGGTTTGTGATGAAGACTCTACGAAGGATGGAACCAGAAGGAGCTAATCATCTATAAAATGATGGAATTGATAAACATGATCCCCATGGATGAAACAAAGAAAATGACTTGAAGCTTCAGCAATAGGGATGTGAAAATAAGCATTGAAACTCGTCATCCAAAGCCCTAGAAGAAAGGTTCATCTGAGAGGCAGTTACAATTCCATGATGAACTGAGGCATGTCAAGGAAGCAATTCAGATCACAAAAAGTCAGGAAAAGAACCCTGGAAGCACAGAAGGAAACCTGTCTGATGGCACCCTCGATGAGAAGGACTTGAACTGCTTCTGTGAGACACTGGCAGGAGGTGTGAGGAAAAGGAGTCCTTCTGACAAAACTCGAATGACCCAAAAGGTGATACAAGTCTCCCACATTTCTGAGAAATGAGTGAGCCTGGATCCCACTGGGTAGTCATTGGCAATGCTGACATCATACAAAGCATAGGTGAACAATGGTGCAACATGTAGACGTGGTCCAGGAAGGAAGAAGATTGGAAACAGGAAGTATGGGAAGATAGGGAAGTGTGTAATTTGGCAGATTTAACACAAGACTCCAAAGTATCTGAAAGCCCACCAAAGATTGTAGATCTCAGAAAAGAGGCAGGTCAAAGATCTTGCTAAAAAAAGTCAGGGTGGAGATATGAGTGTCAACACAGCATCCCAATCCAAGAGATTCTAACACAGAAGGAAAAATAGGCAGATGAAGACAATCTGGACAACTTGGCGAGTTGGAGGTTACAGGCTTCTGCCAAAAAAACGAAGCAGTGTTGAGAAATGGAGGCAAGCAAATTATGCTTGAGAAAAACACCCTGACGTATTGGGGTCTGAACACAAGGTTGAAAAAGTGAATCCATTGTTATCCAATGAGAAAGGATTTGCCGAATGATGATATGCAAGTGCATGAGCTACTGCAGTATGTGGGAGCACGGCATACTAATTCCTGCATGTAATTGTTATGGAAGACATTCAGCATGGAACCCAATATTAGGTGAAGAGGGAAATCAAAACTTAGAACTAGGTGCTGCAGTTAATAAGAAAGGGGAGTAATCAAATGACACGTGACAAAGACAAAACACAACATACCCGTGATATCAAGACTAAAAATAATGACTGAATTCTAGATGCTTCAACAGGCTGAGAATGTGCCTGCATAGCAAAGAAATGGGGGGAGTAACCTGTCAAAGTCCACATCATCCTGACTGAAGTCCATAGGCAATGGCAGAATTGCTTGTAGATCAAGAGATCCTTTGGCTCGCATGAAAGAAGCCATCTCCCAACAAACTATGGCCAACACTTCCTTCGCCAATAATGCCTTACCAGCAGCCATTATCATGGGCTGTTGAATGCCAGTACCGTCAGTAGCCATTGTAGTCACAATAGTAAATTGTGAATTGAAAAATATTGACTGACTACCAGTAATTGAGAAAGATATACAATTCACAATCAAATAAAGAAATCCAACTCGATAGTGGTTTATAAACAATACTTTGAAATACAAAAATCAGTAACTGAATATTTCCAAAACGCACTAAAGAAAGAAAAAAAAAGTTGGAAATTAAGCACTAGATCTTAACACTGTCATGCGAGATCGAGAAGTGATGATTGGGTCCAACTGCATAGAAAGATGTGATACAAGGGTGTGTCACAGCTGAACCACCAGGTATACACATGGAATTATGTGGGAGTTCAAGGCTAGTGGCAAGTGAAAATTTGCACACTAGGGAGCAGTGAAGTGGAGAAAAGCTGTAACTTTGATCATAGGTAAGTAATTGTATCAGAAGCATAACTTTTATAGTCTTCAATCTTATTTGGATACAGAGCTAAATAACTAAGAAATCAGACCCCTCACCTGTTACATCCTCTCTTTCACAAACTGCCAATAATTCTTTCTGATGTTTAATACTAAATTACTTACAACCAACAGAAAGCCAAAGTTTTAATCTATCAAATGACAAATTATATTGTGTTCAAACTTTATTCTCATGGGAAACACATCGATGAGCTTAGATTATTTTTTAACAGCTCTTTTGCATAGTTAGAAAGTCAGAAAAATTATGGTAGTTATAGGATATTGTCCACTTTTTACATGTTATTATTATTCTATTTTTAGGTGCATTATTTGATTAAATAAAAAAATATTTATTGCACTAGCACCATAGATACAAAAATATAGGGTTAAATTTCATCAACAGTTGACAGCAAAAAAAAAAAAAAGACAATGACCCAGGTAAGTACTATATTTCTTGTCTTTCCCGTGTATTCTTTATCTATTATCATAAAAGTAAAATGCAAAAATTAGAAACTTTTTAGGTGAGATTAGGTCAAATAAAGAATAATAATGATAAAACATTTTCAAGTGGCACACTCGCAAGTAGCCCATGCTTTACATAATTCGATAGGGTAAGATGAGCTGCATGTTTGCCAAGTGATTTTCAACTTGTGTGGCAGGAATATTAGTTAGACACAGTTCAAAGGATAATAAAACATTAAAATTTAAGTAGAAACAAATGTATATTGTTACAAGTTTAAAGCTACTGAGAATAAACAAATGTTGTTTCATGTTACAATGTGATATCAATCTAGTAAGAAAAAAGTGGTAATTTAGACTTTTTTTTTTACAGTGGTTACAAGGCCGTCAAATTGACCAATCTCGTATGATGTTAGGTTAGAGTAAATAACAGAACAAATACAAAATTTTACTGAAAAAAAAAAGAGTTTGAAATTCATTTAGGTGTTCTAGAGATTACACAAATATAATTTGAGAATTTTCAAATGAAGAAAAGTATATTTAATCTTAACATGAAAATCACTTTGCACTTGGAGCAGTCAATACACTGATTTCATATATTCAGAGAAATTTTTAGTGAAATACTTCATTACAAATTCTGGTTTTTGTCTACAAATGTCTCTTAATGCTTACTGAAAGCTTGTGAAATTTCGTGAAGATACACAAACATATTAGAAGTTATAGTATGGAAACTCTAAAAAGTCAATTTGGTGATAATTTTTAGGTCGAATTGACTGAGCCCATAGCAAGAGAGGTAAACTAAAATTAATTGGACAAGTGTAGAGCAAAAACTTTTAAAATGTAGCATGATATAGCTAATAAACCAATAAATGAAAAAACTAGACCACAATACTTCAATATCAAAAACTAGAACTAAGGAGCTATGCCCGAGTTCATTATTTGATAACAGAAAAATACAAAGACTTGCATATATGTATATATTTAATTCTATTTACTGGCATAACATCACATATAATCTTTCTTTTTTTTTTACCTTTAAATAAAATTAGAAATAAAATTCAGTAACATCCACTAGAGTTCAATAACTATACAATTATAGAAGTATTAATTTAAATGCCTCCATCTCTCACCTCATTAGTACCACAGACAAACAGATGATGAACAGGGTTTATTTTACACACACTGAGAGAGCTGCAAGAAAATGTCAAGTGCCACATTAAATAATTTTAGAAATGTACATACAGTGATTATGCTTGATATCTTAAGTAACAAACTAAACTACACCCAAATGCATAACACAAATTTCTAATTGCGTGTTTATTTTACAATAATTTTTAAAACATTAAACTTCAAAAATAATATAGATTAAAACAAATTAAATTATTTGGGAAAAATAAGAAATTTATTGATCTGAAAACTTATTTTTTCGAGTAAGCAGCATTTACTTTGAACATGCAGATAAGTGTGTGAAAAACATCTTCATTTCTGGATTAAATTTTTAAACATTTTGGAAAACACACATTATGTATATGCAATTGTAACTGTCTTAACAATTTGGAAAAATTGTCAATTCTGGATAATTATATTTCTTACACAAACACAAAGATTTTTAGTGGTTTACTTGATCCAGGCTCTCCCAAGATGTAACAAGAAAACTTCAACTCAAATCCGTTACCAATATTTGATAACCCTTCACACCATTCACTTCAATCCAAAATCATTCAAGTTGTGTCGACACTGTAGACATTCAATAAGATTGTTAACTTTAAAAATATTAAAACCTTAACTTACTGTACTCCCTATTATCCAGTGAATACCACTTACTTTGCATCAGTCTGAAACGAGTTTAAAAACCTTCCTTGTTCCAAGTTGATTCGATAAACTTCAGAACTAAAATGAAAGGATATGCATCCCACAATTCAAATACACTTTTATATAACCTAAAGTTAGTCTTTTTTCAATAAGAGCACTAATTTGTAGAAGCCTTTTGTAACTACGCGTGGTTTTCTATAAAACTACAATGATGAAATTATTGTAAAATGCTGCTCTCAACATTGCTAAATGAGTTACAATTATTATACTCAATCTTCCTGAATCTCATTAAAATTATAACTACAAACTCGTTACCATCTCTCTTCGCAATGAAGAAATTACAAAGACAATGCCAGTTACAATATGAATTAATTTCTGAACACTGTCCCTATATATTAGTGATTTTAATTGACAGAAGTCATGAGTTTTACAAGATGATTGATTTTTTAAACTGAAAGCCATTTCTTATCTACATTGAGATATATTATAAATAACTGTAAAAAAACAAAAAAACAGTAAATATGAAACAGGTTAACCTAAGCTCTTTTTGTTCTAAATAAAAATAAATTCCTTGAAATATCACACTTAGGAAAGACAAAGCAATATGGTGGTTTCAAAATTACTTGACATTATAACAAACAGCTCTTTCGGAATATTTTATTTATGACACTATTAATATTATAATCAATATTACTTTCACATTCACAGCTGGGTCTTAAAGATCAACTTAGCAGTTTCTGGCTAAAATGTTTAGAAATGTATTGTACCAATATAAAACTGAAAAAATTGAGCAATTAATTTCTTTATTTTTAATAAAGTATTTTGCCCAAGCAAACATTCTATGAAGCTTCTTTTTCCATACAGATGGTTGGCATAAAATCAATACCAGTACTGACCAACAAATAAACTGTAAAATGATACATATAATCAATTAAAACCAGTACAAATTCAAGGGCTTCCCAAAGTTGAAATGGACTGAAAGTTGGCAAAACAAAAATACTGTTCAACAACATTAAAAATGTAATCTAATAGATTTTTAGTTTGTTTTTTTCAATTGAAAAAAAATCTAGAAACCAATTAAGTTTTAGTAATTTGAAATTGTAGGAAATTTAGAACTTTATTTATAAACCTGTAAATACAAGACATATCAACAGATCTAGAATTGAACGACAGATGGTCAGAACATAGCTTCCAAAATAAATTATAAAAGCAGGAAACACAGCTTCTGTCAGATGGCATAAAATGGTAAAATGTCTTTATTCATACTTGAAATTTATTTATCTAATCATCATTTAAGTCATAAGAAAGCCTAGTTGGCCTCTAATGTGTAACTCATCAAATGTGCAATTCAAAGATTTGCTTTGATATAAATTATATAAAATGATATAAAAGAAGTGTTCGAAATTTGTAGGCTCAAACCCAACCACAATGTACCGCTTCATTATGCTGTATCATAATGTAAGCTGTACTGCCTCTGTTTGTGATTTAATGGTTGGATCAAAGGTAAAATACATCATACTGTACCTGGCTCCAACACAATACAGGTCACAGGATGCATAATGATAAGCCATATCTCTTCCAAATTTTGGTATCCTTATCCTGTGGTAGCGTCCATATGCTGCATGAAACTCGATGTAACGATCACACTGAAGAAATACCAGCTGTGGAAAATATATTGAATCAGTTAAATTTAATAAGTTGACTGAGCTTTCTCCTGATGTAAATGTTAAAGGTTATTAAAAAAGTATATTCCAAAAAAGGTTTTAGTTCAAATATGTACATACTTCGTGATATACAAAGGCCTGAGCTTCTTTACTGAACTAGTCTAAAACATGTAATAAAAAATTAGTATTATTTACAGCAACATATTATACAGTTAAAAATTGTAATAGGTTAATAATTATTATACTCAACCTATAATTTAAAAAAAAGAAGAACCTTTAAGATCAGATAAAATGAGTCCTGACTAACAAACAATTTGAGTATACAGATGATTAGCATGTAGCTGTTACTGTATCCCTTTTTCTTTGCCAATTAACTTAAAATTTCTTTAATAGTACTCTACGACATGCATATATACACACTTGATTATATCTCAAAAAATGTCTATTATTACACAGAGCTTGGAGTGTGTGAGCTGACAACAAATATTTCAATTAAAAGTAGACCAACGCACAAAGGTTTATGAGCTGAAAATGACAAGTGTGGATTTGATGTATTAAAAAATACTTGGGCAGGTACCACTCGCAACAGAAGGGGATCCAAACATGGAGCATTAGTAAAATGGGAAGAAAGCCCCTGAAAAGAAAAGATAACTCACCCAGTCAAAGTCTCACTGAATTTTAAAAATGGTTACAGGCACAACGGCCCATATAGGACGAAACTGCGATCCAATGCAAATAGTGAGAGACAAAGATGAAACACCAATGAAAAGGTAAGGTGTTGCATTGGATGAGAAGACATCCGAAACAAAGTACGGGAAGAAGACGATAAAGACTAATAAGCCAATCAAATTAAGAGCCGAACCAAACTGATGAAAGTGGAACAAGAAAAGTCATGACCAGAGGACAGTTGCCAAGGAAGAAAGAGGCAGGAATGGGCACTGAAGGAAGCTGTGTGGGCAATATAACAGAAAAGAGCATGTACAGGACATAGAACTCTATCCAGATCAGGCTGAGGATAAAAGTGAGAATCGAAATGAAGGAAAAGCGTCAAACGGAGGAGTTATCCACAATAGCCGCCAAAGAATTAGGGAGGAAAAAATGATCCAGAGAAAGGATAAGATATATAGAAAAATAAAGAGTAGGTGAAACATCTATAGCAAATAAACAGACCACTGATGTACACAGGCAAATAGGAGAAAGAAGGAAGATGTAAGAAAAAGTGAAACAAGGATCACAGGGAGAGTGGTTCAAACATAGGCAAAGTGAGGCAGTGCAGGACCATATTAATATCCCCATCCGGAAGGGCAGCCTGCTGCAGCAGATGATGAATCCAGAAGGAACACCTCAACAGGTAAAGTGCAAGAGAGGTAAATACCTGCAGTATTTGGAAAAATGAAGGGTGTGGGACAGGACCTCCCAAAAATCCGAGATCAAAGAGACAGATGACCCTTGATCTAAAAGTCAAGTGAGGAAATCTGCATGACAAGGAAAAATGGGTTGATCAGGGGAAACCCTGGACCAAAAAACAAGGAGGGAAAACGTTCCATTTCAGTTGAGAAACTTTCATGGAGAAAGGGCAAATGAAACAAGCCAGAAAAGAAGCTAAACTGTCAGGAGAAACAATCTCCTTGCCAATGACTGGAGGAAAACTAGGTGTGAAGACAGAGGACAGGAAGGTCCAGATGAAATACTGGTGACTAAGGATGATGAAGAAGGGATGTAGTCAGAGGAAAAGGTAATGAAGGAGGAAGTTTCAGCTAGAGAAGCCGTGGAAACCACAGCTGAGACGACCAGGAAGGAGCTATCAGAAGGACTGAACATGGAGTACTGCCAAATGAGAAGTGATAGTTCGGTAGAATTGAATAGTGGGATTCACATACATCATGAGAGCATGTCACACTCTTATTGGTGGAGGGTTGATGCATGATGATTTGCATTGGAATCAGTCAATTCCAATGGAGGGGAGATAAAAGGCGTGTGGCATGCATTTTTTTTTGCCTATAGAGGGCAGCACTGAATGAGAATAGCTATTTATGTGAAATAAGGTGATGTACCATATCGGAATTCTGTATAAAAAAAATTTAGAAACTTAATTAGTAAATCAATACCAAAAATAAAATTTCCAAAATCAGCAATAAATGATTTCTCAACTTTTATACTGTTAATCTTTCCAAGGCACACATGAGCTCCAAAAGATACTGTAAATTGAATCCAAAAGTACAGCAAATACAGAAATGCATGTAAGTTTAAGTTGTCAAATATATAACCTTTGAATAATCATCCGAAAGGATTTCAAATGATACAACTTCTGAGTCAAAACATCTCTCAAATTTCATGGACAGCTGATTGACATCATAACACCTCACCCTTGGTTTATAAACCCCTATAAAGTAAGAAATCAAAGTTAAAATCTTTAAAACACAATCATTATATACATTGAAGATGGTTTCAAATATTTCGTTCACATGATGTTAGATTTACAGAGTCATGTTACACTTTTTAAATTTATAATCTACAATTTATAAAATTTTCACTAGAAACAATGGGAATATGTAAGAAAGTTTCATATGTACTAAGAAAAATAATTACACATGATCCTAGAAGGCTGTACTTCCTTACCTGTAGCAAGTACATATTGTCCATCACCTGATACTCTGACAGAAGTGCTAACACCAGGCATTTCAAAATCTTGGATGAGTTCAATTCTACGGCGAATGTCTAATAAATAGAGTGGTTCTCATTTATGATGCATAATATATATACACACATACACATATTTCATTTACACAATAGCCTAAAGCAGTGGGGTTATACATATGTCTAAAAATTCATAGAAAGCTAAAAAATACAACTTTAAACACCAATTCAACCAACAAAAATTGTAATTTTGCAATGACTTAACACCTGATTATATACTGTTTTGGATTATTCCAACTATCCAACTATTCGAAATATTGCCGTTACCAAGCTACATAATAATGGGTGCCTTATGACTTGAGGTTCTGTGGTTTGATTACCATTGCCACTAAACTGGCTCACAATATTTATTATTGAAAAGCTACCAAGGCTATCTGCCACTGTTACTAATCTTCAATTGTTGACTAGAGGGAACACAACTGGCTGACAGCACCCACTGCCAACTCTCTGGCAACTTAAGTGTTAAATAAAGTTTAAATTTACTGATTTTTTACATTGTGTTATGTTTCTAATTTATAACTGCATAACTATGTTCTTTAATGTTGTATAAACAGCCACCTCCACTCATTTTTTCCCACAAATTAATAATTATTATTTACTGCTACACAGGAAGACATGGATCTAGGGAAGGTTACTGGTCTGCACCCCTCCACTTTTGCATGGATCTAGGAAAGGGGAGGTCCAAACTCTCTCTCATTTTTTTCTTTCAGGAATTAATTAATATTTTTAATACTGTATAAGCAAGTGCACACCACCTACAGGGTCTGAACCTCTTTTTTTCAGTAATGAATAAAAACAACTATATGTCTTTAAACTACCATAAAGTATCAAAAAGACAAATTATATGGGCTATTGATTATCATAAAAGCTTTTTTGAGGTTTTCTGAAATCAAGACAGCCAAAGTATACAGCAATCCAGTTAAAGCCTCAGCCAATAACTGATTATTTCTATGCTAATACAACAATATGAACATCAAATAAACATTGCCTGGCAAGTTTTAATTCCTTAACTTTTTTCCAGACACCCTAATAATGTGTAGTATTGTGTACTACATCTACAGTTCTAATACCATAGGTTTGTTACAGAATTGATGTTTCTTCATTTAAAAGTTAAAATTCTTTTGAGTAAGATGTTTTTCATAGCACTGATGTCAAAAACAAGCGAATATGCATGTGATATCACTTTATTTTAAATTAAAAAAAAACAAAAATGGATGATCTCCTACAACAGATATCAGAAATGAGCAGCCAGAGACATGATGAGTTGGCAGATCTGGGGATAGGAGCCCTGGAAAAAGACTACAAGAATCGAAGAACAATGAAGAATAAGCCAAATAGATAAGTTGGTAAATCCAACCTGTAAGTTTAATCAGGGAAAGATCACAGGAGGAAGAAGGATTCCAGGGTATAAAGAGTCGGGAAAAAGGAGGAAGCCATGTTGGTTATATAATACCCAAAAGCCCTATTGAAAGAAGGAGCAGGAAACAGAATGTCTAAATTCTCCCCAGTATATTCAAGTTCATGATGAAAAGCCAACTCTGAACCCCCTAGGGGATACACCTCCAGGCCGCATGAAGGACTCCATCTCGCCCCAAATCAGGTCACGGACAGCCTCCACTGAGAGTGAAATTGCTCACTACCACCAGACAACAAAGGAGGAATGGACAAGGTCTGGGTAGCCTCCGTGTCAGAAACTGTTACACGGGAACTCATAGCTTCAAAATAATTTTTTTAACCACAGAAGAAAACCAATGAAACATCAGCAATAGGGAAAAAAACAAAAAGAACATCAGACTACCTTCAAAATTTTATAAATGAAAATATGAGCCACAAAATGTGACTCTTTGCACTCGCGCATTGTTGAGAAAAAGTTATTATATTGTCTGCATACAGTGCTTATATACAGTACCTGCATAGAGGGCACGTGAGGGCCAGTGTAAAGTTTTGCAAATTAGATATTGCTGAGAGCAGTCAAGTGGGGTATAAGAGACTGGAGCAAGTGAACACAATGTTTAGATAGCAAAGAACAACAGAAGATCAAGAAATAGCTATAATTAACAGCAGAGGTATGTATGTTTTGGAAGGAAACCTCATCCTAGAGACCAATGTCAAAGATTTGCCATTTCCTCTGATAAATGAACAAGGAAAAAGGGTGGACTAGATTGGAAATAAGGGACATTACATATGTGGAGAGTTTGGGCCAGCTTGCAAGGGACCAAACAAAATCACACATGAAGCCAGAGTGTGGGAATGGCAGCATGAAATACAGACATGAGGTTGGCAATGGAGGGATGTGGATAGCGGATGAGGTAAAGGAGGTGACAAGTGAAGTAGCAGAAGTAATGAGAACCATGCCTGAGTAGGCCAGAATGGGGCAATAAGACTGACCTGACATGGAGTGGTTTGAATTATGGACAAAATCCAGGGAAGAAGAAAGAAAGGAGGGTAAGCATAAAGGTAAAGGTTGGTCAAATCTTGACTGCAGGCATCGACTGTCAAAGCCAAAGGATGTGGAACCAGGAACCAAAACAAAGGATTGATTGGGACAAGATACACAATCCACAACAAGATTAAGAGCACCCAGGACATGACAAGCCAAGAGGCAAACATGTTGAGTATGGGCCCAGAAAAGATTTAATGTTTGAGAACAAATGGAATGTGAACAGGTGCTCCTTGTCGATTGACGTAAGAGACAACAGTCAAATTGTTAGAATGGACCAGGACTGACTTGCCCTACAAAACTGGAAAAAAATTATCCAAAGCCCAATGAACTGCCAGGAGTTTCAGAAGATTGAAGTGGGATCTTGAATTGACCAGAGACCTCATAAGAGTCCAAATATACTCCCAACCCATCAGAGAAACATCATTGAAATTGACTTGAAGGGAGGGAGGAAGAAGGGTAGGAGAATCCAGGGATCCCTGCAAGATTTAATTGATCTTGCAAATTCCATTGGAGTGTTTTCATGTTAGCATGACACAGGGGAATAAGGGATTCCATGGAAGTCCAAATCCCCAAAATAGATAGAAACTTGTGAGTAGGTAATGAAGAAGGCTGAGCCTGACTAAGATAGGAGTTGAAAAAAACTGAAGTGGATGCAGTATTGGGTCAGTATGAGAACAGACTTCTCCACCTTGATAGGCCAACCTAAACAAGCAGCTTCTTTGAAAAGAAACTATGTTTGGACATATGAAACTTATAACAAATGAGCTAAAATCAACCAGTCATCCATATAATGATGAAACCACAGACTGTGAGAGTGTAATACACAGGCAAAAGCATGCTGACTCCTGAACACAGCCCATCAATAAAACAATTAGCATGGACCCCAATATCAGGAGAAAGAGGGAGAACTAAATAATCAGAGGAAGGGGTGTCATACAAAATAAACAATACACTTACACTCCTAACATATATTTGTACATTGTTTGTCTAAGTTCCCTCTTCTTTGCATTATATCCAGTAGGATACTTCATTTTGATATGTTTTCACATTATTTCTATACTGTATTTACAGTAATTATAGTAATTTAAGGAACTTGTACAAAACTGATAAGCAGCATACTCGCTATCTGCCAGTAATGTTACATTTCAAAAGAAATATGAAAGAACCTCTGAGTAGCCCCTAGTTTTAATGCTTCACTCGTACATTTTTAACATTTAATAGCTTATGCAAAATTCAAAATGTTTGATACTTGTTGATGTTTAAATATCCAAACTCTAAACTATTAACACCTCTACCATAAACATGCTTATAAACACACACACAAATACTGAATTGTCTGGAATAACAAGTCTAGAAAATGATGATAAAGGTAAAATGGAAAATATAATCTGTGATGTAAAGGCCTATTATATTCTTTGAATTGCTGTACCCTCTGCCGTGGACCACAGTTTCATCTATTCAAGGCTCATCAGTGTGAAACTGAACAGGGTCCAATAATGAAAAAAGAACTCCACCTCTTTATCTTCTTAGTTTACACAAATAAAGTGGCTCAAAATATATTCAGAAAAGTTGAAAAAATCCTCACAATCTTTTACCATCAGCTCAATCAAAGGATGATCCTTCAAAACAAGTTAATAACTTGACTATTATAAACTGCAGTAAAACATGCAAATATAAAACATATTGAATAATATTTTTCAGATCCTACAACAGTTTTATAGTGAGTTTTCCTTTTCCTTATAATAATAAGCTTAACTGACAGTTTCACTTGAATGTGACCATCGCTGACCAGCGCCTCTAATGAAATTTGAAAACAAATAATGAAATAAAAATAATGACTACATGTACAAACATAGTGCTGAGCCCATTACTTCAACATTGGTTTCAAAACAAGTAACTAAATAGACGTTCCAATAAAAACAAAAGCTGTGAAAAATTAAACATCAAAGTAAATCTTACAACTCATCACAGATAACAATTCTTACAAATAATGCATTACCAACTGTCACTTAAATATGCAGGATGCTCATAAAAGTTACATGTATTGTTTAACTGTGTGAGGACAAAATCCTAAACAATCACCGCTAGTCTAAAATTAAGACAATTTAATTGTTCTAACAGATTTGTTATCTGGATGATGGAAAGTGCAAGATCTTGGTATACTTAATATTTTTAAAAAGTTTTTCCTAAGAGGCCACATAAAAGATTGGCTAAGAAAATCACATCAGTAAGAGCTGGGGAAAGACTAGCTTACTGGACTGCAGTGGTTGGATGACAGATAGCAACACTGTTATTCTTAAGGTAATCTAGTCAAGCTAGACCCTTGTTCTCAGAGGTCAGTTTTTGGGCTTCTGATTGTTCTTACTTACATTAATGATATTAATAGGAGCAGAATTTGTAAATCAGTAGTTTGCCAATCACAATAATGAGGTATTACAGAATGACTTGGATCAACTGGCAAGTTCAACATATATATGGTAAATTACCTTAATTATAATAAGTGAAAAATAAAGCACTTAGGTTAATATAATTTGAATCACATATAATATATATGAGACACTTAAGTGTATATAAGGGAGCATTTTCAAAAATGGAAGGAGGTGGGTGGGGGTGCCACAGTGTTTGATTTATTGCATGAGCAATATCTTAGCATATTGAAAAGATAAGAGGCTCTTATTTTATATTTTAGCTTGTCAATATTGGTAATTTGAGTTTCTAATTCGTTTGAAACTATAGACTTAGTATTCTGACTTCACAAACATCTAATTTGAACCAGTGCTGCATTCAACATACCATGTGACACACAAAAATCGATGTTTATCTGAGTTTTTTAATATTTGCTTTTACATTAAGAAACTGAGTAATACATAGTACTAAAATTTGTATTATAATCTACAGTTTGATACCTAACTTACTGACATAAATTCATGAAATTGTAGTACAATAAAATTTTGAATGCTAGTCAACAAACAAGATGACATGGCCTTTCACCCATGACCTGTCTTGAAAGAGTTAATACAAATAAAGATTCACCTGGATAAGCCTATCATTGAATATTATACCTTAAAAGGAATCTTATATGATGCAAAACTATATTTATGTAAATAAGAATCCTAATTCTGACCAGTCACAAAATTAGAAGTAAAAGTACAGGTTCAGTATGACATTACCAATTGTTCAGCTGGAAATAAATGCAGAGAAATGCAACTAGAGCGAACAAGTGTTATCCAATCATCCTTCAATATCTGTTGGATGCTCCTTCATGAATATAAATTATGCAAAACTGAAGTGATGTCTGGAGCTTTTTTTGTTCTAATATGTGAACAACCTGGCATGACTATATAAATAAGTGTTTATGGGCAAGATTTCTGAGCAAAACCTATTGACTCTCTGATAAACATTTCTGTACTTTTTAAAACATTTCAATAAGCATTTTGGATTATTTCTATAAATTTATTAACAATTTTGTTTTTAATGAAATCCCTGTTCTATTTTCAGGACCTAGCATCCCAAATAAATAGGCCTCACTATTCTGTTGTAGAAAATAAAAGATTTCTACCGCATTTAGATTAAATTTCTATAAAAAATAAACATGCAGTATTTATGCAATAAAGTAACACACCAAAAATATTACATTCTGTGAAGGTATTTACCCATAGATGTAGGAAAATTTGTAAATACAAACACCAAGAATTAAGTATGTTAATTATTGTAACACAGCTAAGTATTGTAATAAAATTAACTTCAGACAAGTTTTCTTTTACCAACATCTTTGTTCTGCAAGAGCCTCTTCTTTCTGTCTGTTAACCACTATAAAAAAAAATGAAAAGTCTCAGAAAACATTTATAAAATTCCTCAACATACTGAAGCAATCTTTCTTTCTCAAGTGTATTTGTACATGTTAAAGAGTTCAACAGAGCAATCATGAAAGAAATTAACAATAACTTAAGAGAACTGAAACTTTTATGTTTTGTCAGACTGAAGATATAAAAAAAAAAAGGATGACTGGAATAAATAAACAATTGAGGTGAAAAATCCAACACATCTCACTATAGTGGAAAAAAAAAAGAAATACGTATTTTTTCAGTTATCTGTATACATTCCCATTGATGTTACTACAACGAGCTACAGCACTGGATGTAGTATTATCATTAAGATAACTTTCCCTAAGTTTATCATCAAAATTATTTTTAAAAAAACTTGCCTAGTTCATTAGCAATACAGATTACAAACCACTTGTGAGAGGTCCAGTCATCCCATTGCAATACCAATTTTTAACTGTGATGCTATAAGTACAGTGCTTCTGTCACCAGGGCATATACACATACAAAAAATATGTGCAGATTATATCTTTACTGGACAGAAATATGGATATTAGAAGATATATTTCAAAATTTAAATATTCATTTGTACATCATAATTTTTAAGTCTGTTTAAAGTTTTGAGATATCCAATGATGAAAATAATAATAAAAAACATAAGCAATAAACTTAATGGAGTCACAAAGAATGACTAATGGCAACTAAGTAGTGAATTTACTAATGTAACAAAACATTACCACAGAAAATATTCCAAAATTTATATGTTGTACAATGCACTAGTACTGTGTACATCAGCTCTCTGTTGTACACAAAGTATTACACATTGTTTTCATGGTGACATATAGTATATCAACATGCAACTGTGGAATTTTGTTCCAATTGTCAAGTTGTACTCCCTACAATTTAACCAAGTCATGTGTTCACCTTTTGACCTTCTTAGTTCTTACATAAGCTACAAATCTCACCATCACATTTGCTATATATTTATCTTGCTGGAAGATGAATCATGCTCCTGAGGGAATGGCATGATAGTCTGGCAGTACTAATCATTTGTCAGCCAAACTTCTACTGATCTCCAATCATGCTTCACTACATATGCTATACATTAACTAAAATATTGTTCTCCTTTCCATTGTCAAACAAACTGTCATTGATTTACAAAACAATTCAAACTTGAATTCTTTTTAAAGAGCACAAGTCTTCAGTTTTGCTCATTCCACTATTTGTAGTCTGATTTCAACTTAGTTCTTGAATAACTACACATTAATTGTATCTTACTGTTCTTAAGGTAACATTCTAGCCTTTATTTACATAAAGGTCATTGATGAGATCTGTACTCAACTGTCATCTATACAGCACAGAAAATTCTCCAAGATATTTATCATCACATTTAGAACTTTGTTTTTCTACCATGGCCACTTATATTACTAAAAAAAAAGTTTCACACACTCTCTTCAGAGTCTTGTATACAGCTCCTACTAAAACAAAGATTCTTGATACAATCTTTTACATAGAGTATACTTGACCAGTCAAAAGTTTGATTTCTATACATTACCATGCAATATTTCATTCTTGGAAGCCATGACTGAATTACACTTCTACTACTACTCTTGCATATAGTATGATTATCTGTATTCTTATAGATTTTATACTATTATGACACTTTCCAATCAATTGAATGACAGCCAATCACAATGAATGTAAACTATAAATCTATGAATATGCTCTGATTCATTTCATTTTCACACAATAAAGGGGTAGCATTCTCACAGTATATTCCTTCCATAAATATTTTTCTTTAATGTTTATGTACTTATTTCCAGTACTGTAATTCTTCAAAAACCAAATTTAAAATACTAATTCTCACTTTGTTCACTGTCGCACATCACAGATCACAAATCTAATGGCACCATTAATTAAATGGGAAAAATTTGTCATATGTGTATATTCTAAATTGGTTTCATAAGGTAAAGTATTCAATTAAAATTATTTGAAGTAAGTCTTGTGTTAAATACAGTGTGGATTTTCTTTCTCTGTGAACACAAGTGTGGAACATTTGCTAACTCGAGGCTTTTGTGATAAAAACATCCTGCCCAGTATCAATGTAGATGGTCAGTGATAAAGCAAGTGACACTGTATATAATGTTTACTCAATTTGTATTACCCAATCTAAATCATGAGGTTTTCAACTCAACTAGCATCATAGTGTTTAGTATTTGGAAAACATAATACTGCTTCCTGATGAACACCTCAATGTAACACCAAATGTTACAATATCATACTTCTGATACAATATTCTGCATTTAGATAGTAAGTCTTACTGTTATTCTGATTCAAAACTTCCACTTATTTATTAACCTATATTCTATCTGCCATATTATTGCCATAAAATGCCTTCTTTCATATTTCTGAAGTGTGTGAATATTTTTATTTTGGCTCTCCAGACTTCCCTTTATAAATTATAGTTCATTGCTTTATATAGGTTTCCCATTTTTACTTAACTCAATGGTTTCCAAACTTTGTGTTGATACACACACTAGTGTGTCACAGAAAGTTTTAAAGTTCGTGAGAGTTCCCCCAAAGAAAGAAAAATTAATAACATAAAAAACTCAACAAAAAAAATATTGCATGTGGGAGAAAGGGTGAAGCACACAACAAGGTAAGTGGATTAGGGTGTCATCAGTGAAAAAAGTTTGGGAACTACTGACCTAACTAAACTATGTTTACAACAGTAGGTTCACACAAAAAATCGAACACACTGTAGTAACACTAACAATATCGTGTTTTTCAACTACTAGTACTACTACAAATTACAATGTTCCAACTTCAGTTGATATGAAACATTTCGTACGATATAGTATATTAATTATTATATGTCAAATTCTGGTAGAGATGAATGGCAAATCAAAAACCTTTCACAAGTTGAATATGGCAGTTACAAACTACAATTTACAAAGTTAATCATGTATACTGCACGTCTGAGTCTATGAGTATGACTCTGAGTTATGTGATTGTGATGCCACTGAATTTCCTAAGTGTAAAAATTAAATATGACTTTATATAATTAATAGTCCACATTTCAATACTGTTTTAAAATAAGTAATCTATCATGTCATACCTCTGGTAACGACTTTCCTGCACTTAGGTTGTAAATCTTCACATCATTGGGGTTAGAAACTTGCATTTTGTAAAATTTGATCTTTATAGTTTGAACTAAAACACGTTTTAGCACTTAATGAAAATTGATAACAGAGTCATCTAGCGTTCTCAAAATCGTCTGCATTTTTTGAAATAAGTTCTGAAATATTTATATATCCCAGTAACTTGGACTCGAAGTGCTATATGTAAGAATTGGACCGTCATATAAAAGAACAAGAAAAATCGTTATTGATTTTCTGATGTTGTGCAACATTTTTAGCCGCTGCCTAGCGGCTCATAGAAATTAGAATGGCTCATAGTTCCGTCACCTCTTGACTAATTTGAGATCTAATTACAGTTTTAGACTCAGGCGGTCAAACCCTTCCGATTGATGTATTTGAACACGCCTAAAGTCTCATGAATTAATTTATTGTAAACTTGCCTAAAATAATTTCAATTTGAAGGTATGCTGGTAGAGATCCTAATGTTAATAAAATCGAATCGGGTATACGCGCGATATATATATATATATATATAAATATAGCTAATACAAAGGAGAAAAAAGGATTTCATAGATTAATCTATTGTTACGTCTCCGTTCGTTAATTAACTTTCCGTAATTTTGTTCCGACGAAACTTCAGCGACACAAGTCCTTTCTAAAATAAAACTGGTTTATTCTTTCCGAATACAACTTTATCGATATACTTAATTTCAACAGTCGCTCTATAACAAACGCTAGAACGTCTCACGTGCTCGTGCTCGACAATACTCAATTACACACTCTCTGACTGCAGTTCAATTACTCATTACCTACACATTGTCCCGTCACGTTGTGACCATCTTATATATACCAGCCTACCCCAATCTAGTAATATCCCGACAATTCACGAAAGTTCGAGAAAGAAGTGATACTAGTCACGTGACCTCGCTGACACAACAATATTCTATTGTTAAGTGGGTATTTTAGTAAATATACCGCCAACTCCAACCTATGAAATAATAAGAAATTATATTTTTCAGTGAACTTTTACTACAGCCACATTCACTTGTAGATCTAATTTCAAATAATAAACTAACTTTTTAAACATAAACTCTGAAACAAAAGTAGGCCTAACTTACTCATAAAATTACTTGTAGAATTCCACAGCTGATTGATCAAGCATCTAAATAGCGGAATACACACGATAACTCTCACTAGTAACATTGAGTAACTTTTCTGACACTGTGTCCTATCCTTATTTCTACATACACCAGAAATCTTCTCCAATATTACCTCATCATGAGCTTTCTAGATATTGCATCATCATCATGATTAGCAGCTCCCTCTAGCAAACAAATAAATTATAATGTTGAAAATATAGCTTACAAGAATAAAATAATTGTGAATTCAGAACAAATTTGAATTACAAAAGAGTTTAAAATAAACAAAGGAAATGGTGATATCAAGACCGCTATGTATTCTAAAAATCACTAGGAAAATGGTCCTCAGAATTTGGAAGTTAATCTTTTAATCAAAGGTTTGATATCACTGTAACAGCACTTTTAATCTTCTTTCCTTCCGACCAAATAGTTTAGTAAACGAACAAGACTGAATAGATCAAATCAGATAAGTGAGTTCTCAGCAGCTGTTTCTAGTGACAAAGGAAATAATAATAATAAGCAAAGTCCCAGTTTATTAGCAAGACGAATTTACTCGATAATTCTGAAAAAAACACGAGTACACGAAAATGAATATCAGTTATGAATCATCGTAATTTAGTGCTATTAAATGGCGTTTAACTTTAATAACTTAATTGTTTTTTAAGCCATATTTTAGAGTTTTAACAAACTTTTCTCAGAGATTTTCCACGAATTCACAAATAATTCAAAGAAAATTACGTGACAAAATTAGTTGAAAGCAACTGACAAACCTTAAAAGGTATATAATAATAGTAATGATAATAAAACAGTGTCTCCATATCGTCGTATTATATACATTAAATTTCCATATATACATGTAAAACATAATACTAATTCCAAGTGTAATTTATTTGTAATGTATATATATATTACATTGTATATATATTGTAATTACATATATATATAAATTATTATAATAAACAATTGAATTTCATCCATATTTTTTGTATATTAAGTTCTGACTCAGTTTAGGGAGAACATCAAGCCTTATTAAAATAACCTTAGTGCAAGCGTTCTTTATCTGTTATAGATACGATTTCTTAGAGTTTGTTACTTTTGCTTCGACTTGTGCCAAACAACAGAACAGTTACAATGTCACTGGAAGTGATCACTCAATTAATCAAGTCTGGAATCTTGTTATTTCTCACAGTTCAACGATCTCAACATATATTATACGATAATATGGTCAACTTAACGAAAAGACAAATCTAATTTCTTATTAGTTTTTTCTTGATAACTTTGGTATAAGATTGACAAAACGGAACAGTTGAACGAAGGACACATCCTTCTTTCAATCTATACTAAGGAACTTACACACTACTAATAGAACAAAAAACAATATATAGCTACGAGGTTTTAAGATAACCATGGTAACGGCAGACATTGCGCGCACATAACACATTTAAAGATTTGTGATTTAAAATTTATAAAAAAAATCAAGTTTTATTAGAAGGGCATAAATACCACAATATAAAAACATTGTAAAATATAGTGTTTCATTATGTTTTGTAAATAAAGATAAATATCTTATTGTGGTGTTAGGCTAAGACTTTTTTAAAAACCAGAAATAACGCTAGCCTAATCAACAGGCATTAATCAATCGTATTCTTTCCCAACAACGCTAGACTTTATTTATCTTAGCTTATTCTTCCTTATGTCCATTTTCTCATTTCTGTTTTTCACTTTTTAAGAATTATAATTCAATGTTTTCTGCACTTACATATTACTATTTCATAATTCGTTTCCCTTACAATTTCCACCCTCGGCAAATGCATATTATTTTCAGGTACACTGAGTTCCCTTAAGGATACAGAACTTGAAAACATTGTATTAAAACGAGTTTGGAGCCTCACCACGCCATTACAGTCCATGTCGCCACGTCCAGTTATTCTTTATCTGACGACCGTAAATATTGACAATAGCCATGTAGTACTGTTTCCGTTAGAAAAGACTCCTTCATAAAACTGTTACGTCTAAAGCACATCCCTTTTCCCAACTGATTTCCATTATTCATTTTGTGAGCAATAATTTCCCAGCACTCCTTTCAACAATCCGATCACACAGAAATTTATAGGCGCTGCGTCCGGAGACTTTACCAACATGTTTTCCTGTAAAATAGCGATAGCATGAATACCCGTTTCATTCTCCAGCTGTTAGAGTTATACTAAGGTTGAACAGATTTGTTGTGAAAGCAACGTGTGTACATGTGACTTGTGTTGCTTCTCTATACGGGGATCCTTCTTGATTATGTTGCGTGGGACACGTGGAAGGCTTTTGCCACTAACCTCTATGTTTATGTATTCTAACCTATTAAAATACGCCACATTCTTCTTACTATGGGTGGGATGCGACTTGTTGCAGGTCTTTTTCCAGATGGTGTGTCCCAAGTTTATCCATATTATTTTGTTTTCTAATGCCATTAAGAAAACAGGATATCTCCACCTTGAAAATTATAAAACTTTACATCTCTTTATGGTCTGAGTGTATGCATATTTTGTATGGAAAGGGCTATTAAATACCTTTTCCGATAGCGATCACTTTTTGGTGGCATGTGGCATCTTAGTACCAATGATGTGCAAAGCAAGGTCAAAATGTAGTTATGATACATTCGTTCCACTGCTACTTTATACTGCTTATCACGTAACTTGCTGGTTTGTATGTACAAAATCACTTTAATATAACGTACTCAGCCCTCTGTAATCGAGTAAGATCCGCAGAATAATTGAAGATTCGATCAGGAAATGTATTACAGAGGAAATGTGAATATTTTGAGTTTGACTGAGTTATAAAAAGGTTTGTTTGTTTGTTTGTAGTTAAGCATAAAGCTACACAAAGGGCTATCTGTGCTCTGCCCCCACGGGTATCGAAACCCGGTTTCTAGCTGTAAGTCCGCAAAAGAAGGAAGGAGACTGGATACAATATATACAAAGTGAAACAATATACATATTTATTTTTGAAAACACAATCAAAGGTTGTACACATATAAAAATGCACAAACAAGCACACATGTTAACATTACAAGGAAAAGAAAATACGCTCAAAACGGCCTGTTTGTACTTATTATTATTATTTTCTTGCCAGCCTACAACAAAAAAGGTTTGGTATATTATACTCAAACCTTTTGTAGAATACTAAATACGGTACTGGGAAGGTCGTATGGATATTGAAAAGTCGGTTTGTTTCTTCTATATTTTACATAATTTAAAATATCATAATTCTAGTGTAAATTATGTTATCATTACCCCTTGAAGGTAACCTTCTTACAAATATCTGATGTTCCCCTAAAAAGCTTAAGTATAGGGTGAAACAGGAATTACCAGCCAATAATAGATGAACATTAGATGATTGTAACATGTAGACACTCAATGCTTTGTACACTATACAAACAGGGTCTTTAGAGAGCCAACCTGTATATTATGTATGAAGTGAAGAGTTAAAAAAAAGATCCGACGGTGTAATTAAAGCGATGTTTTAGACGTATATGTCATATTTGAAAAGGCTGCTTTTCTACTGGTAAATATTTATATGCGCTTAGTGGGGATTGTGTCTTAGTCTAGGCAAATATTTGCTCATTGCTATGCATTATATATATATATATAGAATTTTATTACACAGAAACTATAAATGCTCACTATATTCTCAAACAAATCTCCATGACAATCTCCAGCTGCAGCTTAACATTTTACATCTCGAGCTAATGTGATCAAATAGTCAATAGCTATAGTAAATCATCATGAACGTATCAGCTGGCTATGTATATTATCATTACAATCTATAAATTTAACTATCATATAAGTTAATCCTTTGCCCATAGTTGAGCATAAAAATAGCCAGCAAACAAGATACATAAAAATTGGGAACTTAAAAACCTGTAAAAATTAGAACAGAAATGCTATTCTTTCCTAGATGCTTGCGCTACCTATGTCATTATTAGTTAATCCCATCAAAATATAAGAAGGCTGTATTCTTAAGGTATCAAATGACCCCAGTATAAAAACTGCCTAGTTTCACGTGGTTTGTTCGATTTTACAGAAATATTTTCCATAGAGAAGATGCAGGTGATACAGTGAATGATTAAGCAGAGTAAGTAAATAAGACAAAAGAAACTTCACTTCTTTGACCAATAATCTACAGTTAAAACTACATAAACTCGTATGCATTAAAAGTGTGCAAAGTTAAATAAAGGGATTACAAAACACTTAGTATGCCTGTATACTTCAAATCCTTACTCTGCTTACCTGCTAAAATTGACTCTGGTTTTAAAATAAAGTTAAGTAAGAGAACGACAACAGAAGATGATGGAAACAGTTTATGTAGTCAGAGAGACTAGAAACTGTGGGTTTAAACATTATTTTGGACTATAGTGGCTGTATAACATCAAGAAATAACGAAACTTTAGCAAAATGCTATGCTATGCTATCATACTTCAGAAAACGTTTGATTCATATGACCTCCCAAAATAATATATATATATATATGTAAATAACGATATGTTTATATCAAGTTTGGTGATATGAAAATAGGTCTCTTGCTACTCTTCCTATTTAGCATGATTTAAATGTTAGTTTTTAGTATATAGTTTTCATATAATTAGTGTTTTCACAAACTCTTCATGTATTTGTCCTAAAACAGTTTGTAGGTTCTGGTGTAATTCAATAAAATTGGTGTAACATCTTGCCCTCAAAACTTATTGAAATTATATTTAGCACAGAAAATGCCTCGTTTTATTATTAATTATATTATTCTTATATCATTTGATATTCTGTTTCGTAAGAGAGAAGTCTCATTTAACTTCTCTACATAAGTATACAGATATTAAATTTATCTCGATGTTGTATGTTTCGTATACCAAGCGTTTCTTTCTTATATTCTTTAGAAAGGAGAAAATTTTTTTGTTCCAGACAGTTTTCAAAATTGTACACACTTAAATGCATTGGCGTACATGTTAACGTACAGTGAACCAGCTTTGGAATGCATTGGCCTTATTATTGTGCTTAGTCACAAACTGTTAAGCGTAATTCCCCATTGGATCCTTCAATATATGTTGTGGCTGAAGAATTTCTTTGGGCTTGTACTAATGTGTTATCTAGTGCTCCAGTTGTATAATGGTTTAGAAATACCTGAAGGCTGTATTTCCTGTTTTATGTATGGGAATGACCAGGTGATTTGGCCTGCAAATGCACTTTGGAATATTTAATATTGTCCGAATAAACAGTGGCTGATTCTAAGAGTTTAGTCTACATTTTTACATGATTATCTTTTTCAACAGTAGAAGATAAAATTGTGTCATAGTTAACTGACCAGGAGCAGACTGGAGTTGTCACAGTTATACCAACCAGAGTTGTTTTGCCGTTAACAGACAGAGAACACCAGTAGAAAGAGTACGTGACCTATAGTTCTGTTGTGGCACAATGAAAGATAAAGTCCTTAGTAGTTATTTCAGCCAATTAGTTTTGGTTACATAGTTACCATAATCAGGGCTTGTAAATAGTGTTAGCTTACCCTATATTAAACTCTGACAGTTAAATGGATGAGTTAATTTTTTATAAACAAAGAAGAGGTGAGAAGATATATAGTAAATAAGTGAATACTTAAACAGTTAGAATTTAATGTAGGATAAGCTAACATTCTTTTCCCAAGCCGTGATTATGATAAGTCTGCTACAGAAACTAGTTTGTTTTAGTAACTAATAAAGACTCTTTCTTTTATTTTACCAAAAAACGCCTTTCTTTAAATTTTTTACTTTCAATATACATAGCACAATATGCCTGAAAAGAAATTAATAAATGGGCTATTGGAAACAAATGAAGTCAGTTTGAATCTTGAGATCGTGCAAAACTAGATTATAATGTGTTCGATATGGTAATATATCATCTGTTAATTAAAAACAAGGATCACATGTCCATGGGAACACTGACTCCCTTGAAATCAATACGAACTAATACCATGATGTTCTGGGTGTCCTGACCTTGTGCTGGACACCACAATATGTGATACATTCATGCAGCCATAAGTCATTTGGGGTGTAGAAAAATCAAAAATTCCCCTGACATTCAAGGAAACAGATAAAGACTGCTTTCTTAAATATTTAAGGCAGTTAGCTGCCTGAAATAGATGGTCTTATGGATGTAGCTGCCTGAGGTTGAGCTCGGATCGCCCAGCACTTTATTTATTTAAATCATTTGGATGATGTCCAATTTAGTAATTGGCACACAGTTATACCTGAGTTTCCCAATGTTTCGATCCGGCACAGAACTGATGTATTTATCAAGTTGAATTGAAATCTTGAAAGTGAAGAACCCAAGCGAATTTGATTTCTTTTGAATATAATCTGTGTTGATTATATAGAAAGACACATCCTACAATTGAAGCTGTAGATAATAAGTGTATCCTCGTCAATACGCTCACTGAAAGTCTCTCAAGTGAGATAATGTGGCACCATATGTACGTTAGAAACTTCTATACTTCAACAGAGCCTGTTTCTGTGGCAACTTGCTTTGAAGTGGTTTGAAGCCAGTTACATTAGAGGAAGAAAGCCAGAATGATATCTATATGGGCTCCATTCCAGCCAGCATGACCTGCACAGGTGTCCAACCCACGAATTCTGTGCCACAAGGACCTATTGGTGGTTTACAACAGCCACACTAGATACCAGAGATTAGCCAGGGCTTTACAGGCAACCCCATAGTAGTTGTGCCACAGAAACAGCATGTACCTCGTCCCAGAAATACCTCTACTATGGATAGGATGATATGATAGGTGGAGAATTTTAAGTGAAATAGCGTATATCTTGATCATAAGGAAAATAGAAAGGATGTGTAGCCGTGTTCAGTTATATCAAACTCAGGCCAACTCTGTAATACATATTCTCTGCTTGTTTACATATGTATCTTTCTCCTCTCCTTTGTACTCTCAGAGAACTTCAGTACAACTTGAAAATGGCATTTTCCAGATGAAGGACTCATTGACAGGAACAGAAGGTAATCACTGAGGAAAGATTACAATTTCCAACTTTGGACTGCATTGATCTTATTATTATGCTTAGGCTCACATTGTTAAGGGTCATTCTTTTTTGACACTTCTGAATCTTTCTATAGGTGGTGTGGCCGGAGAATTTCTTTAGGTTTGTACTTTCAGCTTAAAGGTGCATTAGAATTACTAGCAATAATTTCAAGCGTGGATTATGTAAAACTGGATTATGATGTGCTTGCTATGGCAATATATCATTCTGTTGACCAAAACCAAGGACCATGTGAACATATAAGTCCCTGTGCACGCACACCAATATAAGCCAGTATTCATAATGTTGTGTTGTGAGTGTCTCACCATGTGTTGGCCAAGATACCACAAGAGGTGATGTGTTTGTGTAGCCATAGACTATTGGCGAGAAAAAACAAACAAACAGATAACTAATCTTACATTTAAGGAATGATTGACTGTGCCCACATATAAATAAAGTATTTTATTCATTGTGAAACTCTGTTTCCAGTTAGGTCAAACTAAGAACGCGAAACGCCTGGTTTATTATTAACAGTTGTTACTTTAAAACCATTTGTAACTCTGTTTTACAAACCAAACCTTGTTGAATTTCCTCACAGAAGTATACAGATGCTAGAGTTAGCTCAATTTGAAAAACTCCAACCGATGAAACAAAGCATACTTATCTTTATAGAAACAACATATAAAACACATATATCATAACTAGAAACGAATATAGATAATTAATATAGTGTCCTTATGCTATTATTCATAAAGATTAAAATTCATTGTTTCATCAGTTGGAGTCTGTCATAGATCTCTTACCGAACTGTGAATAGCACATAGGCCAACAAGCTAATTTCAACAGAAGTTGTTTGTTCAATTATTTGAAGTATTGAGTGTGGGGAAAATTCAGACCTTGACATATTAAGCTCAGTCTGTAGTTTAACAGGATGGATAAAACAGACTATCAGAGATATGCTTTTAAAATTTATCAATCGTAACCGAACTGACTGGGAAAAACATTTGCTATACGCCCTAAAAGCATACTGTGCAACATAGCAAATGTTGACTGGCTGTTCATAACCTTACTGATGTTCTACCAAGAAATGCTGCCTCCAGCATATGTGATTTATGGTCCATCACATCGTAGGTACCCATAATATTATGTGAAATGCTTGAATTCTGGAATAGTTGTCGCACATTAATTTGCATGTAAATAGTAGGATATATATATATATATATATATGCTTTTTGTATGGTAAGAACTCAGTTAAGCTGGACTGGTCCTTATCTGTTTTCATACTGCTCAATCCATCAAATTATAAGCTGTACTCTTCATATAGCATGCAAAAATGTGTATTGAATACCCTTAAAAACTAAAATTATAAGTCACTGATGAGCCTCTTAAGCACTTGTTGGATCAAAAAATGATGGCTGAGGAGATTAAAGGGTCAGAAGACAGTAAGAACACTGTGTTCTGGAATCTTAATTAGCTGATATGGAAGAAACTGCTGTCAGTACACATCTGGCTGGCTGTAAGGAGCCTTATGAAGAAGTATGGCTGAGGAGATTAAAGGGTCAGAAGACAGTAAGAACACTGTGTTCTGGAATCTTAATTAGCTGATATGGAAGAAACTGCTGTCAGTACACATCTGGCTGGCTGTAAGGAGCCTTATGAAGAAGTATCAGTGGAAGAATGAATATTGTGATGTTTAGCTAAGATACAAGCATAAACCTCCGGATAATTATGGCTGTGGTTAATTTCCTTATTATTAGTAGGATAATTTGTTGATCAATAAACCAACAGCCAAAAACGAATGGTGTTCCTTGCTTTCTAAGCTATCTAGTGGTGGTTCACAGAAGAATATCTACAGAACTTGTGTGGTACCTACTTGATTATAGTACGGCTGGACAGCTGATGTCACTAAAGTAGTACCGAAAACATCAATATTTCAAGTGACTGGAAATTATTGGTGGGAATTTTAATGTGTCGTTATGCTGAAAGGACTTTATCATACTTGCTTCATGAACACCCAGGGGGGGGGATTATGTAGTGAACATTGACTAACCAATGTTTGTGTGAGAAACCACTTGAGCAAACATGTGTGCATGCATTTGCAAATGTAAGTAGCATTAATACACAAAGCCATACCTTCAGGCATGAAAGTCCCGTATAGCCGACTTCCAGATATACAGTAAAAGGTTGTTCTTTTGATCAGCTCAGGAAATAAATCAAGCTGCGATATATTATAGCGAAAAAAATCCTTGTATCACTAGATTTTGTAAGCATTGGCTTGTTTAATGGATTAACCAACGTATAGTGATCGATACAACAAGTTGATAGTTCAACTGCTGATGTTTCTAGTTGTTTAAGATAGCAATTGCGATTTGGTGTATGCTTTAGTGGTCAGCACAAATACTGATCTAGGCTGGGTGAATAAAGCGGAGAAGTCTTAATACGACTTAATTCTGCTTCTCATTATATGTATTTCGTGATGCTGAAAGAGAGTTGAGTTTATCAGTTTATAGATGGTAATATTAAAGTGTGGACATCGGGACATAGTTTGTAGGAGTTGTGACTTAGGTTGTCGTGGTTACCATACACGGGTAATTAGGTAGTCTGTTGCACATGTATTATGACGTCACATACGAATTTGTTCATATATGTTGTGTTACATAGAGAATAAAATACTCAAAGAATACAATGGTCAAAAAATAAAGAAATAATTCGGTCAGAACGTTAAGGTGTTTTTTATGGAAGTAGAATTGTGATTACCAGCTTATACTACATCAAGGGAAGATGTGGTGTACTCGATATGTACTCATTGGCTAAATTGATAAATTCAATTTAACTTTACATATTTTATTGTTATAATAATTATTTGTATTCGAAATTAATGTTTCTATAAAACATTATCAATGATAACAACAAACAAAAAAGGCTCATGGCAATAAAAGGGCTTGTAGTAACTAACGCATATACAGGATAATGTTATTTACAACAGCAGATGATACTACCATACTGATAATGTATGTAAGGCCTAAACTGGTACATTTTACCTTGACAGGTGTATACACAGCTGTTTAATAAGTACTGGCATGTGTTACAGAGTTAAAAAACTCCGCAGAACGTATTTTTCTATTTAAATCATTTAATGTAAAAATTATGGTTTAAACGCCCAAAGAAGATGAAGCACCAAAAAACTCAGAAGAATAAGATTTATAATACAATAATTTAAACATAAGATTGATTTCAATTATCATCATTAGTTAATAATCATAGCAATACGTTTGGAAGAAAGAAGTAAAAAATGTTTTATCCAAAAAATAATAATAAAATTGAAAAACTTCACGAAAACCTAATAAAAACATACGATGGTCACTAACCTCTAACTTAGTTGTTTTTAAAACTCCCCAAGAACTTCGAAATGTCTACGTATGTCAAGCTAAGTAAATGCATAAAAATAAAATGTAAAACGATACAAACAATTTGAATTCACGCCACCAGCCCTCGTAAACGTTCGAAGTATTAACTACATAGTTAAAACAATGATATCAGGTCATAGTTTTGTTGCTAAGCGACACAGACGAATGGAGCATTACCAAAAGACAACTGGCTTTTATGTATATTAGGTATATAGACACAAATAGAAATTCTAAGAACTTATGAGTAAAAGAAAATAATAATATATGAAAATAGGTCAACCACACTATATCTGCCATATCCAGTCCCGACGAGGCCTTTCATTCGATACCAGGGCATGTCAGACTGGCTGGAATACAACAGACATAATATTAATCTCGGCACCATTCATATAATCAGTTGCATGAAAACAATTGTTATGATGTGATCTATATTAATTAATGAAGTGTAATTAGAAAGAGAGAGAAAGAACACACTTGCAGCGCAAAAACAGAAATCGAGATAAAATGTCTTACTGTCCGTAACTTATGGCTTTTTTTTTTAAGTTTCAAATTATTTATATCATCATTATATCACATTTTAAAGTACAAAAAAATGCAGTTGTAAAAACAACTTCACAAGAAAACCAAAATTTAAAAACTTTATAAATTTCAATTCTGGGATTGATACAGAAAAGCGTTGTGTATAATTTGATAATGTAACATACCTTTATCCAAAATAAACGTTTCTAGATTCTCCAAGTATATCAACTATATAGGATAAACTCATGGTGTTTGACTTATCCATTACTAAACCAAATGTCTGTAACACTCTATATCAACATATAGTTTGATCTCACGGTGATCTAAGTCGTCTTCCATACCATCTTTATATTAACGTCATTTCAATTTAAGAATTCTTTAGAACAATTTTAAAGTAAGTACTCGACATTACAGAGACCAAGTTGATATTTATACTAACAAAAATACCTGAGTGGGTCGCTTGCACAACATTATATATATTGCCATAGCAACGAGAGCAACGTACATCTCCAAGGACGTAGGTTACTTAATGAGCGTAAGGTTATGTACTTCACTAAGTTTTCCAGGTAGACGATTACTTGTTTACGTGATAGAAAGAGACGACATCTTGATATTTCGAAGAGTTGCTCTGGGTATTAAAATGAAATAATGTGACATAAGACACGTATGTCAAGACGTTTTATGTCTTTTAAGGGCCATGAAACGTCTCGTGTTAGGAAATACACGAATAAATGGACGATTAACTTTGACTTCTCGTAGTGAAAAATGATGGTTGAGTCACTGTATAAAATATAAAAAACCGTTACAGCTATAAAGCAACTTCTTTAAAAATCACAATATGTTTTGTGTATGCAAAAATTCGTATTATTCAGGTTTGCTTAAAGAAATGGTTTAAAATAATTATTTTGGCTTAAGTTATGCGTTAAGTGCTTTCCGTTTTTTTGTTTTCTCGTGCGAATGAAAATAAAATCCCAAACTTCACGTACGTTTTTACCTCGAGATGTCCCAAAATTTGTCCTAAGATTATACATTTTGAGTGTACTGGTTATTTTGTCTTAGTAGCCCTAATATATGCAGTATTGAAAATAATTATTAAAAAGGTGAGAAAACAAAAAAGAGCATAAAAAGGCAAATATTAAAGGAATGACACAAATTTATTTTGAAAAAAATTCAGCCAATCAGATAAACTTTACATCAGTATAAAGCTTAAAAGAAAAGAACAAGCAGTCATACTATTTCCAGTAGTAGTAATGTTTGTTTGTTTCTGAATTTCGCG
>NW_013665649.1:201108-207568 GCF_000517525.1 Limulus polyphemus | reverse complement strand
GAGAAAGAAGTGGCGTTATACTAGTCACGTGACCTCGCTGACGCAACAATATTATTTTGAAAACAAGTGAAGTGCGTGCTGTTTATTCATGGTTGAATTTATCATTAACAAGTGACAGACACCTACTGTAGAAGAATCCAAGCCAAACAACAGCATACTATAAATTTATACTATTGAGAAATATAACTAAAAGCCTTTAAATGCTGACGATTGGCGAAGAATTATATTTAAATTCTGATAACTAGAGTTGAAGCAAACTGTGTACAAATTCACATATTTTCGTAATTGTAAACATTTAAAAAGACATGGTAGTTACATGAAATTTGTTGTTGTAATATTGTCTCAGCTCTTAAGAGTAATAAATTTTAGTGGCATATTTTTCTCGCACAAGCAGGAGTAGAGTTGGAGAAAACCCTGTAATGCCCATTTTAACTAATAACTTCAATTTCAGGATGTAAATACTCTCATAAGCACAGATAACATGAAGTAATGGTTAGGAAAACTACCCAATGAACGAAGCTTCTTATTGCTTAATTAAGTGGAAAAGCGTCTAATGTTTTTTGTTGTTTAAATTAGATTTATGCATATATATATATATAATTATTGATAACACCAGATGGCGTGTGGATTTAACTTTGGACATGTAATTAGTATTGCAAGGAGTATTTTATGTATCACATGTGGTGTTTTGATGGTGATTTTTACATTATTAGATTTGTTTTGGCTTATAATATTGCTTAGAAAATGCTGGTTTATGTAGTACTAGCAATTATTTTTTAAAGTTTTGTGAACGATGTAAAGTTTTTTAACGTAGCATACGGTACGAAGGAATGCCATTGACATGTTTATTGAATATTGTAAATTAAATTTATAAATTCTACTGTTTCTAGTAGTAGTATGTAAAACTAAAAACTTAAAAAAGTAAATTTGATTAGTGTGTTGCGTATAAATTACACGTTAATTTTTAACAAATGTACATACTGTTAATTTTAGTATTTATACATTGTTGAAGGTGAGTTATGTGGTATATTAATTATTATAATAATTGTTTGTGATCGACTACCTTGTTAAATTCAGAAGTTGGTAAAAAGGTATAAACTGTATAATAATATTTAGTATTAAAAAAGAAGAAACGCACATGAATATAATCTTAAAATCATGTATTTTCTTGAGCATTTAATTTTAAATTGTTTCAGGACTTGTTGGTGCTACCTCAAGTTTATCATCAGATTGCATTAATAATAGAAAAGTTGGATAAAGTTCTGCTGATGTTTATGTGACTCAATTAAGCATAAAATAACTTGTCAAATGAGACAACATGGGAAACTATTTTATTTCCTTAAAGTTCAAGAGATGTTTTGAATAACTACCTTTGGACAGGATAAGCCAAGATTTTAGCTTTGTATAGTTCTCTTCTTTAGTCTTAGCCTGGTGAAAAGTGTACTACTGTTTTTATACACCATTGTTTTCAAAAACGAATCAAGGGGGACTTGAGAAATTATAGAACTATTACTTTGATTTCTTTTGTTAGCAAGGTATTGTCACAAGTCATGTAATTTTTTTTTTGATAAGCGATTATCAGTGTTGTTTTAGAAAATGTTTTTGCTTCTTTACTAACATGTTTGAGTTTTTATTGAACTTCTGCTATCTTGGTTGAAAGCATCCCCTTTCATATTTTTTAACTGAAGAAATTAAGGATCTTGGCATAGTGGAGGATAAGTCAGTCAAGCCATTGAAGCAGTATCCTGTTGCTAGTAGTAGTAGTAAAGCTAATTAGGATTTTGTGGTGTATTTATAGACATATTGATTACAAGTGAAAATATATAATTATACATAGAATTTAGTAGATAGGACTCGCTTGGAATATTGTGTACAGTTTTGTGTTCTTATCTGAAAGAGAATATCGATTTATATGAAATGGTACTGAATATGGCTACAGAGATGATAATGTGAATGAAATTGTCATCTTACAGGGATAGATAGGTTAAGATTTCTTAAATTGAGAAAAGGTTAAGTGATGATCTTACTGAAGCTTGCAATATCTGTGATATCAATAGGAAGAAGTCATCTGATTTCTTTGTGTTGTTTCTTAAAGACAGTAGAATGAGAGGACACAAGTTTTGGAAAAGACTGGCTAAGCTCCATTTAATAAGATAGTTTTAATTTTCCAATGATTGGATAGTTTATGGAATGAGTTGTCATCAGCATTAAAAGGCTGGCATATTACGGAAGTTTAAGAGCAGGAGTTAAAGAATCTAAATCTCATCAGGATGGAAGCTTTATTTCCCAGGCTTTTCCAAACAACTTTTCTTTTACTCAATAATAATAGAACAACTTCAGTAAAATTTATTCTTAACCTTGAAAAATGATTGGGTATTTCTTTTTCCCCTTCATAAACTAAAACACATTTTTGAGATCTTCTTTTGTGTTCTTTTTGTCTACAATATGGTTCCCACTGTAATATCATAAAATTAAAAATCCATCCTTTTTTTTGTAATTAGCATAAGATCAAAATACGGTCAAATTTTATTTTATGTTTTTATCTAGAAAACTATAATCACTTTTATTTTTAGCATAATCTTTCTTCTTTTTTTTTTTTGCAATAAACTTCCAAGCTACGCGTAAATTTTAGATTCTAGTAAATATATGTTTTTCATTTTTTAATAATTTAATTCCCTTATTCATTCATTTACAAATGAGCTTGTGATTAGAATGTAAGATTATATCTATGGTTTAATTTGATCTAACTAATAAAAGTATACCAAGCTTATTTTAACATTCCTCTAATTTAAAATAACCTTTGGTTATTTTTCTCATAATTTACTGCAGTTACTGAAAGACAACTTTCATATAACTAGAATCACTCCTCTTGTTAACTACAGAGGGCCTGGTATGACATGGTGATTAGGACATTTGTTTCTCAGTCTGTAGGTCACAGCACCAAACATGTTCATCTTTACAGCTGTGTGGGCATTATGATGTGATGGTCAATCTTAGGACATTTGATTCTTAATCTGTGGGCCACAGGATTGAAACCCAGCACCAAACATGTTCATGTTTTCAGCTGTGTGGGCATTATGATGTGATGGTCAATCCTATTATTGTTGGTAAAGAGTAGTCAAATAGTTGGTGGTGGGTGCTGGTGGCCAGTTGCCTTCTCTGTGGTTGGCAGCTTGAAATTAGAGATGGTGGCAGATAACCTCTGTAGCTTTGCCACAAAAAGAACAAAACCAAAGAAACTCACTAGATTTAATGTGTTTTAATATGAACATAATGTTTAAGGACAACAAGAGACCCGTTGGTCTGTCTAGACTGTCCTAAAAGTGAAAGAAGGCACACTCAAAAACAGCACTATCATTCAAATATTTATCAAGCCTTCCCTTATATTTACTGCTTCCACCACATCTGAAGACAACCCATTCCAAAGGTCAATTATCCTGTTAAGAAATTAATCTGTCTTAGTTGAAGATTATCAGTGCACTGCCAAATTTTGTGTCCTTTTGTCTTACTATTCTTACCAAATGTGAAAGTTAATGTTATGTGATTGTTATCATGTAAGTGTTCTTGCTCAACAAAATTTCTGGAAGAATATGTTATTTTGAGTTTAAAGAACAACTGAATTTATACACAAATTGCAAAACAAATTTCATCAGTTTATTGATCGTCATTAGATTGACCATTATAGTTTAATAATTTTGTCTGTTTTGGTAACGTTGGTCATACGTTACTCCCTGTGAAATTATTCACAAACCCAGATCAGGACAATTTCTATTTTTTGTTTCATTAGGTTGTGGTTTGAAGATATTTATGTTAAGTGGGAGATCTGTTGAGAACTGACATCATAGTTTTTGTTCAGATAGGTTATGAATTGGAATGATTATTTTGACATTTTTAGAACTGTATTTTTTAATATTTTATATATATGTTACAAACTGTGGCTAGGTTGGACCTCAAAATGATTATGTGAAGATAATGGAGCTTCCTTGAATGAAATGAATAATTTCTAACGTTTGTCATCATCATTATGGGTGAGCTGCAAGCTACTGTAGAAGTCTCTGTTGAACTTGGAAAATTTATTAACGTGGACCTTTTTCAACGAGGGTAAAGTTTTTGTTTTTAATAATTATCAAGGTATATTTCTTTCTGTGATCAATAAGAGGGCGTCTTTCCATGTGAAATCATTTATTATGTGTGTTATGATCTGATGTACTGTACTAATACAAAGTTTGTTGAATCTTTAATTAAATTATCCCTCTTTTTTTAAAGTTCTCTTTCTTGCTTAAGATAGCATAAAATGTTTTCTATATTATCTTCTTATGAACTATTTGGGAGAGTCAGATTCAGTTTTACTTTGCTATCTAGTATCCAACTTTTCTTGTATTTCTAACCAGTGACCAACTTCTAACTATTAGGTCATCAAGAAATTAATTATTAGGTTAGGTAACAAATTTATTAGGTTAGGTAACAAAACTTAAACCAAAATTAAATAAAAAATTTTCTTGAGATTAACTTGCAATATGGATGCCATATTATTGTAGCCTGATCAATTGATTACACTATGCTCTCCTGCTGTGATTTATTGCTTTTCACATATAGAGAGGGTTTAAAGTACACTGTAAAGAAATAAAACTAACGAAAACTTGTAAAAAGGTTAGAATTTGAGGCTGTTAGGATAAATAATTGTAATTTTTTGTTACAATCTGCAGTCATTCTTTAGAAAACAAGACATTGATTTTATTTCATGTTTTTCAACTTTTGTTTCACTGTACATTAATGATTTCTCTATAGTCAGTGTTGGGGTAGAGAAAATATGAGATTAAGTATAAATTTTTACCAAAAAAATTGATATTTGTTTAGGAGTGTCAGAGGATATGCAAATAAAATATGAAACTGTCAGATGAAAAGAAGCATTTTTTTTATTATTATTCAGAGTTCAAGTATGTGAAGTTTCATGGTAACATGGTGGTTCTAAGGTTGTTCAAATTGACTGAGCCCTTATACAAAGGATTAAGCTGAACAACCTTGAATTATTTTAAAATAATAATGAGAAACCATAATAACAATATTTTAATTAGTTGGATAGCAAGACTAATCAAAAACAGTAATAATTGGAAATACTAATTTTAGTTAGTTGATTATTTTTGGGACATTAATCAAATTAATCTTAATTTCATTTTATGGATTATTTCATGTGACAGTAACCAATGTAATTGATGCTCACATGTAATTGATTATGTTGATTAATCAAATTAATTGCTCAACCCTAGACTTAATGTAATATAAAACTCAAAGATACTGTGCTTAAGAGTTGTATTATCAGAATTAATCCAAAATAAATGATAAGCATTGCAATTTTACCATATAATTCATTTCCAATTTGCAAGTGATTTAATTGTGGCTAATCAACAGTTAAAACAATTTTTTACATTCATCTTTTTATTTTGTATTTTATCATGATTATCTAATGATTCTGACTTAGAATTTCTGTGGAATCTTTATATTTTATAAAGAAATTTGTTTCTTGAAAATTCAAAAGAAAAACAATGAATAGTTATTTAGCTACATGGAGTAACAGTGCATTAATTCTTGACACTAGATGATAGAAAGTGAATGCTGTAATTTTTTTTGTGTTCTTGTTATGATATGCAGACAACTTTTGATGAGATATTCTATTTCATGTTTTTTTTTAACATATAATATTCAACATATGTATATTGCATTTTAACTTTAATAAACATTTATCTACTGGTTTTGTATATACATGTACTCTGAATGTTACTTTAGTTAATTTTACTTGTGATTTTGGTATTGCATCTTGTATTTTTTATTTGCTCATTTTCTTTTATATTTTGGCACAGATTTTATCAAGTGCGTACATACCTCAGGGTCTCACCAAAACTACCAGCTAAGGTTGAAGTTAATCTGCCCAAAAATTCTTGTAAGTTTGGGATTAATCTTTCATTTTAAATAAAGTGTTGAGTTTTAAGTTCAAACTTACTATTGTTATTAACATCACTTTCAGAAATGTACTTTAAGATTAATCTTATGCAACTTATGTCCCCCTAGTGGCTTTCTCAGGCCTTTTAATGTGCTTGGCACCATTTCTTTCCTTTGAACCAATATTTCAATGAGGTAGGGTGTCTTTAGTCTGCTCGAAATTTCATATTTTTTAGACTAAAATACATCTTAGTTACCAAACTTGATAAATTGTAGTGTAATTATATGCTATTAATGTAGTAATTTATGATTTTTTAGTTATTCAAATGTGTATATATATATATAAAACTTTTAAAAAATATTTTGTTTCATATCCTCCACCTTTAACTTTTTTAAAGGCTTAGCAACCTATGTCAAGCAGCATCTGAGTACAAAGGTCATACCTAAAAGAGATAATTGTTTGCTTTACTTCTTTAGTTACTGTTTTATGTTTAAGAACTTATTTCAAAATAGCAATAATCTA
>NW_013665649.1:190236-200515 GCF_000517525.1 Limulus polyphemus | reverse complement strand
TCTGATGCATAAAAATATTTTTAATCATAAAATGAATATTACTTTGCATGATAAATAGGTAATATGTGAAAAGAAAAAATAGACATCAGTAAAACATTGCTTTACAAACCTTAAGACTTAATAAAAAAAATTAGATATTTTGTGTATGAGAACGTTGTAATGTTTAATGATAATCTGCCAAATTTTGTAAACATTTGATTACTAATTTAAAAGTTATAGCATGAAAACTATAACAAGCACAAAATGGTTATGAGGTCGGTCCCAGGGACTGAGGCCGTGCTGAAAGAGTTAATTCGCAGGGAGCTAATTTCATATGTTTGGCTGGCAATTTCTTTTTTTCAAAGTGACAATGTTTCTGAGCAGGAATACTATCAATTAGAAGACAGTCTGGACTCTCATTTTTTTTCTGGCACCTTCTTATTTTGGTCTGTCACACTCTACACCTCTTTAGGAGTTTTTACCTTCCACCACTTACCATTCATATGTTCGGCTGGCAATTTCTTCTTCTTTTCAATGTGAAAATGTTTCCGAGCAAGAATGATATTAATGAGAAGACAGTTTGGACTATTCCTTTCTGGCACCTTCTTATTTATGTTTGTCATACTCTACACCTCTTCAGGAGTTTTTGCCTTCCACCAGTTGCCATGTTACCACATCATTCTCTTTGTTGGAGAATTGTTCTTCTCCTTTCTTCCCATTGCTTCCAGTTCTCTTAGGGGATTTGTGGGTTTTCAACATGTACACTTCACACCTGGTTGATATTCCCGTGGTAGGCATGGCTCAGATACCCTTTGTGGTGCTTTGCTCTTATTTACATGTGGGAGAATTAAGTACTTCACATCACGAGTGCTTGGACTTTGGTAAGTTAGATATTTATGTGTTCTTTGTCATCGCAGTTACTTGAGATGAAATGTAAGTTAGATATTGATAATTATTTTGTTTTTTTAGGTAAGTTTAATGGCTTTGCACATTCATTAATATTATGTACTTTGTAGACTCAGCACATTTAATGAGTTTGTTAGTCCATTATCAATAAGAACTTTAACTAGGTATGTTTAGAGAGATGAGGTTTCTAGATATCAGTAAGTTTCACTCAGTAGTGGACCACCACTCATAAACTTCATGATTAAGGCAGAAGAAGATTTCTGTCCTTCCCTGCTGACCCTTTGATTGAATAAATTGGGGTCAGTCTGCTTTTCAAATTAGGGAATCGTGGACACCTTTGCACTTTCTCTGGTGTGACATTCCTCTCAACTCCCCACCGTGTTTACTTTTCCCATTTTTTTCTTCCAGTAGAGCAAGGGAGTCCTTGACACAACCCAGTTCCCAGCTGCTGGGGTGATGGACTATGGAGGTTTAGAAATTTTCTTTATCATACACCCTCATGATTATCCACAAAATGAGAAGAGGGCAAAACTAGTTTCCCTCCTTCCATTTCCCCTGGATGCTTTTTCCTAGGTGGACAGATGGTTGAGTGAGTTATGATTTCTGCTTGTAATACTGATTTACAGATATTGCCCTATTCTTACGGTTGAGTTGAGGAAATGCCATGACCCTGTAATGCTGGGTTTGGTTTTTGTACTTCTTGCTCCTAAGATGGTTTTTGGGAATTTGTCTGGTTTTAGTTGAAAGCTTTCTCCTCCTAATTCTGGTTGCTTGACATACAACAAACTGTTTACTTATGGGTGGTGTTGTTGAGAATATATAACATGATCCACATGCCCTAGATACTATGTTTATGTTACAATATATCTTTTTTTGATCCTCAACTTCATAATGCCAAGTATGAGTTATGGAACCTCATCTTTCTGGTTGAGGTTGCATATGTACATAGCTAATTCTGTTCATATGTTACTATGGAGTGCACTTCTCAGAATGAATTACATTTGTGCACATCTTCCTAATGCTGAGGATGTGTTATGGAACCTGGCCTGTTCAGTTGAGGTTGTGTATTTACAGAGCTAATTCTGTTTATATTTTACAATTGGGTGCACCTCTCAGAACAAATTGCATTTGTGCACATCCCTTTTTTCTTTTCTTCCTGTGTGGGATTCATTTCCTACTTCAAGGACAAAGAGCATGCTTGTTTCAGAAGTAGTATGCTTCATTTTAATCTTGGAGCACACCCATTCATTTTGGGTGGTTGCTTTTGACTTGGTTTCTATGTTGTGTACCTAACCCAGCCTCTCCACTTTTGCACTGTAGGATTCTAGTTTTGTGTGAGAAGAGGTAAGACTGTATTGGAAGTTAACATTTTTCTTCCACTGAAAACATATTTCTGGTAGATACTCCCCACTCTTTCTCCCTATGGCTGCTATTCTTCTTTTAGAACCTGCCAATTTTCGAAAAGTGAGGATTGAGTGGGAAAAGAGGAAGCTAGCTGCACCAATATAGGTGGTGCAGTACTATTGGTGGAGAGTAGTCACATGATGTGTACGTGTTCAGAAATGGTGCAAAATTGAATGGGTGTATAGACTTGTGCACTGATTGTCAAAATGTTTTTAGAGGACAGAAGAAGATCAAGATAGTTTTGTGTGAGTAAGTACAGGAAATATTTTTCACTATAAGAAAAATTTTAACTTCTAATTGCTTAAAAAGATACTTCCAATGTAAAGCTGTTCATGATATCAAACTTAACAACCCAGTTTGATCCCCATCTCATAATTTAAATAAATAAATTTAAAGTGTATTTGCTATTAGGTTTTCTTTAAATGTTGAGGTATTACAGCCCAGTTTGAGGATGTGAATGAATGTGAAAGTATTATATCTCCTTGTTGTATCAATTCATCTTCTTTTAACAACTTGAAATATACTTTCTAGTGAGATATTCTTTACATTGTTGAATATTAAGTGTTGTCAAAATAATTTAATCTTGAAGCTGAGTACTGTTTTGTATATTTTTTGAGTTTCTGAGAGTCCTACTTAGCAAATTATAATACAATGTATAATTATTTAATATATCACAGGTTTAAATTTGACTTGTGAATCAATTAGTACTTATTTCATATTTTGTAGGTCTAAAATTGGATTTCAAATTTAGTGTATTTTCTAAATGCCCAGATGCATTATAATTTGTGATTCAATTCTATGAAAAAGATTAAACTGAAACAAGCATGTGCTCTTCATCAACTTGAAAATAATCTTAATTATTGTTTCAATAAAGTATACACAAGATAAGACAGACAGAATGTGATTTTGTTTTTTGTTCTTCATCTTACCTATGTTAATTTTAGAGTGAAATTACATTGTTTTCTGGACAATTATAATTTAGATTGTTGTTGTTTTTCAAAAAATTGTTTAATTTTATAATATCACTGTTTTATCATCAGCTTGTGATCTGGTGTTTCCTGCTTGTGTGGTAAATGGAACAGCTGTTGGTAAAACTTTCCAGATACTTTACAAAGATGAGGAAGTTTTACTCAATGACCTAATTGTTTTCAAAGTTCACCTGTTACTGGATGGACACAAGGTAAGTGACAATGTCATAAGTGAATTCTTAACCTCAAAACAAAAGAAAGGAAGATGTAAACATACTATGAAAACAGTGGTTTTCAACCTTTTTTGTCTCTGGATCCATTTGTAAATATTCATGACCGGTCAGGACTCAATAAACGGCTTTAGCACAAAAAGCACTTGGCTTAATAAATAACTAAATAAAGAATAATATAATTTCAAAGTCTTTTTGCAACTCTTTCACACACTGATGACCTAATTTTGGGTTGCAACCCATGTGTTAAGAAAAGCTGTTACAAACACTGTGCTGCCTATGATATTATTGAAATTTTGATTAGTATAATCACAGAGAAATATTTAAAGGGCAAAATTATTATCTTTCAAAATAAAACATTCAATTTTTGCAATAAGATAATATGATATTGACTTATTGAAAAGGATTGAGAAGACAACGGATATGATGATTTCAGGGATAGAGGGGCTGTTTTATGAATCTTTACTTGGTCAGTGTGCTTGACAAAAAATAGGAAATTATTTTTACTTGTTTGTTAGACTGATAAGTTAAATTTTCATAATTTTGTATGTGTAACATTTATGTTAATGTAGACCTGTTCATCCAAAATTGAGGTATATTAGTGCTGAATCTCTTTGTAAGATTCAGAATTAATCAAGCCACTCTGACTGAAGCTTATTTTTACTTGATACACTTTTTCAAGTAGTTGGTGTGATAATTCATTCTGGTATGAGCACATAAATTAATTATATTTTTAAATACAACTATTATACATCTATATATAGTTGATTATTTTTCTGTTGAAGTTTTCTCATGGACAAATAGAATCTATATTTCCTCAACTAGCAAATAAATGAAAAGGAGTATGAAATAGTTACTAAATAGGCAAGATGCACAAGGGTTGATGGCAATTTGTGTAAGTATCTTGTAGCAAGGGTAAATGCTAAGATGTTGTTATGATTTTCAAGTTGTTTTGTTATAATTCTTTTTAAAACATCGTACATATACAAGCAAATACGAAAAGCAAAAAATTTAAATATTCCAATCAAGTTAAAAAAAAGTCTGTGTGACATGATATTTACTATTTTATGACATTTCAAAGGTGTAGAGGTTATAATGCTGGAATACTTAAGTGTTGTACTACAAGCCTTAAATTCAGCTTATAAAATAAGTCAATTACTAACTTGTGTATCCTGCACAAATAGAGCATCATACAATTCTAGAAAATTAAAGGTTCTGTATTAATTTGATTATGTTAATATGTACTTTTGGTTATTACACTGTTTTAGGTTCATGATACCTTCATGAAAGGAGAATTCAAATTGATTGTTGAATTGTGGTTTACTGATCAAAATTTTGGGTGAGTAAAAACTTATTGTTAGTCACATTTAACATAAGTATACAAGTTCCATTGAAGTGATACATATTAGAAGTAATGAATTAGTGAAACTCTCTCACTTCATATAACAAGATGCTTTGTTAATTGTCTTTTTTTCTCTCTCACCCACAAACCATGAGCATTACTGAATATACTGTTTTGCAACTAATTTACTAGGTTTAAGAGCATTAATAAAAAATAAAAGAATTTATATAAACTTTGAACTATACCAATTCAAGCATTGTAGACAAAAAATCAGATTTTTAATGAAGTGTTTTCATTAAAAATTTCTCTGAGTATATGGAGTCAAAGTGTTATCTGCTCCAACTGCAAAGTGATTTTCGTGTTAAGATTAAAAATACTTTTCTTCATCTGAAAATTGTCAAATTATATTTGTGTAATCTCTAAAACACCTAAATGAATTTCAAACTTTTTGTTTTTAATAAAATTTTGTAATTGATGTGTTATTTTCTCTAACCTAACACTATATGAGATTGGCCAATTTGACAAGCCTTGTAACCACTGTAAAAAAAAAAAAGCGAAATAAAACTAAATTACCCTTTTTTCTTTCTAGAATGATTTCAAATTGTAATAAAAACATTTGTTTATCCAAAATAGCTTAAACTCATAATAGTATACATATGTTTCTACTTTTAATGTTTTATTACCCTTTGAATTATGTCTAACTAATAATCCCTATTGAATTATGTAATGCAAAGACTACTTACAAGCTACCCCTAAGTATACCTTGTTAACAATTTTTATTATTATTTTTCTTTATTCTACCTAATCTAACCTAGAAAGTTTCTAATTTTTACATTTTAGGTATTTTTGTAAAAATAAGTAAAGAATACACATGAAAAACAAGAAATATAGTACTTACCTGGGTCTCATTTTTTGCTGTCGACTGTCAATGAAACTTAACCATACTTTTTTATACTAATGGTACTAATGCACAAAATAATTTTTTATCTAATTAAATAATGCACTGAAAAACAGAAAAAGCAGACAGTGTCCTATAAATATCATAGTTTTCCTGGCTTTCTAACTATGCGATAAGAGCTGTTAAAAATTTAACTAAGCTTGTAGATGTGTTTCCTGTGGGAATAAAGTTTGAACTGGAAGTGAAATAGACAATTATCTCTACAGAAAACAACATAATGTAATGCGTCATTTGATAGATTAAAACTTTGGCTTTCTATTGGTTATAAATAATAAAGAGAAGATGTGACAGTTGGGTGTGGCAAAAAGGGGTCTGATTTACTAGCTTATGGCTCTGTAACCAATAAAATTGAAGGCTATAAAAACTATGCTTTTCCTGAGTAGTAGCAATATTATAATGAGTAATTTACATTAAATTCTGTACTTTTTGGAGGGTTGGTAAATAAATTAGAGAAGAGGGAAGACCTAGAGAACAAATGTCACAATTTTAACCTATCCTTTTGCAGCATTCTTAAAGTTTTTTTAAGAAGATTTTCTTATTTGACATTTTCACAAGAATTGCACTGGCTTGCCCTGGTGAAGAGCTCTGAAGTCAGAGCTGTTGAGCCAGTTTTGGATGGATGTGATGCTACAGAAATATTTCCAGCACTTTAAGCTGTGGGTGCATTATGAGAGTGACAATCTGTTCCTTAGTGTGGATGGTAGCATGCTACTGATTGACTTCCATGCTTCCTTTCCATTGGTCAGTAGTTAAGAATTTGGAATGGTGGTAGATAGCCTTAGTTACATTGCCACAAATACAAATAGAATACTTTTCACAATACACTTTTGGATTTAGCTCTGCTGCAAAGTGATTATCATTGGGGATTGTTGAAGTACACTTAATGATAAGCTTGTTAAGCTACCAAAGAAACATTGAAATTAAAAGCAATAAACATATTGTTTTGAGTATCTACTGAAAGTATTTTCAGCAGTTGTCATCTTATTCGTGTATTTTTAACTTTTATATATTTATGTTTCTCAATTGAGATGAGGTAAATGATGCAGCTGTAAGTGTTGAGAAATGGCTGTACCTGTCTGATATACAATATATATATATATTATCTAGCTTTTCTTTAACATTTTTAAGTTTACTGAAAAGTATTGACATAAATATTGCATTAAGTAGAATTTTATTTATAAAAATATTTCTTCCTAACACAGCTGCAACAAATATAATGTACATAAATGTTTGTTGTGTGTTATCCCACTTAATTCACTTGTAATGATATTATTTGGTTTGTGGCTAGATATTCTCTTATCAGTTGTGCTGTGTTGGAAAATTGCTGACATCAGAATTAAGAATTTTCATGTAAGCCACATGTTCTTTAACTCTATCACTCCCAGGCTTGTCAATTGTTTTATTCCATTGTAAAAAAAAATACTGGATTAACTATTTGAAACTTCAAAAGAACATTTACAGATTATGTAGCTTTTGCAAATAAAATATTTTATATGTGATATCTGTATGAATTTCTAGCTATAAAAATTTGAAAGATTTTACAGTGATCTATTTTTATTTTATAAAACTAAATTAAAAAAACATCACACATATTGTCACTGTGTTTACAAACACTGGTATACAATAAAAATAACTTTTTTACCATACCAAAATTGTAACAAAACTGACTGTTTTTTTAAATTGTTATTCAAAAAGTTTTATTTGATTTTTGTAATAAGTTTTAAACTTCTTTTATTTTCATTTATATGTATTTTTACATTTCTTATTTTCAATTTTCTTTGCTCATTCTAGTTGTCACTTAGGCTGATAAGGCCTAATGTAAACAATGCCTAAGAACAGTTTTCTTTCTTTTAACTTTATAAATTTCTTGGTAACAAGAAATTGCATCCTGCATCTTCCTTGCTGTGTTCCATGTCAGGGTCAGTGAGTTTCATTGCTTCATTGACCTTATTAAAGATGTCTGAGAGCACTTTTTGTGTAAGAACTCTCACTGGTGGAGCATCTTCAGCAGCATCACCTGTACCCATGACTTCTGTTTGTTGGGCCAGCTCTATGAGGTCTTTGTTAAACTCTTCCCATGAGAATTTAGTAACTCCTCTACATCATCATCATTAACTTCATTGAAACCAGCCTATTGTGCAGGTGGTTTAAATGTTGTTGTGAATTTGAGGCATATCAGGTTCAAAACTAATATTCATTTATGCAGTCATGCCACAGCTTTTTCCACACACTGTTCATGCACTTGACATTCACTTTCCTTTATGACTCTCCACTGTTTTTCATTGCCATCTTCACCATCAGTCTCCTTGATGAGCTTTGAAAATGTATGTCGCAGGTAGTATGTAGTATGCCTTGAAGATACTGTAGTGAGTACAAGGTGGATATGAGGTCAGTCAAATCGACTGACCACGTGGCTGTCAAGATAACTTGTTTTTAAATGACAAATTAACAAAATGACAAATGAAGGGGCAAGGAATAACAAGGACTGATTGTACATCACATTATGACAATTAGGGTTGAAGAATAGTGATTGGCCAAAAATCAATAAAACTACACTTAGATTTAAGTTACAAAATCAAATTAGTGATATTTTGTTCAAAACTTATGACTTTCTTCCTTTGGGACTATGCATGCTGTATATTATGCTCAAAAAAAAAATGCAAACATTACAAACACTAAAGATTTAGCTCAAAGTGTGCTGAAATTGACCCAAAATCAAAATTTTGTTTTATATATTTTCATATGTAAAATTAGATAAATAAAACTTTATTGAACAAATTTGACCTATGAAATATTTGTGTAAAAAGAATTTGTGGAAGAAAAATACAAGTTTATTTTTTTATTTTAGTGTTTTTCATATATGGGTGTGATAGAGTTACACAGTAATGTAGAGCAAAAGTACCAGTATAACATTTATAGGCCTCTGAATGTAGTTAAGCATGATGATAGGTAGGAAATTGTTAATGTTTTTTAGTGGAGGATGGTTTAGTTGTAAGAAAATATCAGAATGAAAGAGTTTTTAAAGAATTTTTTTATATTTTAAATATATTTTTTCATTGATAAACAGGCATTTGTTAAATAACTGCTGTATAAAAAATTTTCTGTATTACATACAAAAATAATAAATATTTATTCTAAAGTTCTTAAACTAGTGAATGAAATATACATCTTTTACATTTCATTACTGTTCAAATTTTTGCCATAAACTTTTGCCTACTATGTTTCATAGTTTTTTACTGAAAGTTGTGGCATATTTGAAATTGTGTATATTTGTATATTTATCATTTTCTTTTATCTTTCTCTCTGTATAGTCCTGATCAGCACAATTCCATTGAATGTGTTAGTACTCGAACTCTGGAGCTTCATTTTGATCCAGCCAAGGGATTACACCACCATCTACCTGTTCTTTTTGAGTATTTTCATCTATCTGCCATCACTGTTACCATCCATGCTTCACTCCTAGCCCTATGCCAGCCTTACCTGAGGTAAACATGGTATCACAAGTAGATTGTTTTTTACTTGAGTCGTGCATTTTGAAGTCTTTGTGTGTGTTTCTTGAAAAAGCTTTCACTTTGTCATTCTAAAGATGTTATGAAGAAATAAAACTATTGCATCAGAACAACACATTTTTTTTATGCATAAAGATGTTTTTTTTAGAAAACATGAACTGTATAGCTTTTTCTAAACCAACCATTTTCATAATTTTTCATTGTATATATGCGTAATAATATCAAAATGGAAAAATCATGATACAATAATTAGCAGCTTCACATGGGCTAAAAAAACTGATTAAATGGAACATGCTTGTTATTATGGAGTTTACACGAATGCAAAATTATGACTTACAGCTTTAACTCTTTCATTATCATAGTTATTGATAAACAATTTTCCCATTGCCATCATTATTTTTAGATAACAATAAAAAACACAATGACATATTTCAGTCTTTATTTTCTTTTCTGAATCTCGAAATGGTAATTTTTGGAAGTTTAAAAGGGAATAACCTTTCTTAATGGTGGTATGAACTTCCTAACTCACATGTGAGTAATATCACACTTTTCAAGGCCAAAATAAATGTGAGATAGTGTGTCCATTATATGTGCCCATTGAAGTGTTCTGGAGTGGAGACATTTATGTGCCCATGGCAATATTCTAGTATTCTAGAGGTGGATATCCATGTGGATAGAAATATAGCTTGTTGATTACTAAATTGCAACATTAATTCAACATATAAAATGAACTCTGTAAACATTTTAAAGCCTATTAGATAACATTCAAACATTAATTCTTTTGAGACGGGTCACAGGTGAAAGACCATGTCATCTCATTTGTTGACTCGCATTCAAAATTTTATTGAACTACTATTTCACGAATGTATATCAATAAGTTAGGTATAAAGCTGTAGATTATAATTCAAATTTTAGTACTATATATTACTCAATTTCTTAACTTAAAAGCAAATATAAAAAACACAGATAAACATCAATCTTGG
>NW_013665649.1:181287-189450 GCF_000517525.1 Limulus polyphemus | reverse complement strand
TAGAAGATATAATTGTTGGCTTTACTTCTTTAGTTACTGTTCTATGTTTTATGAAAAATAAGTACAAGAACTTATTTCAAAATAGCGATAATCTATATACATATATAATGTATAATAATTTAAATTTGACTGTATTTTACAAAATATTAGTTAACTAAAACAAAGCCAAGACAAGTTACTTTGTACAGATCAAAGGTCAGTTTTAGGTTGTTTGATACAGTAAAAAACTGTGTCATTCTAACTTCTGTATTGTTAGCCAGGCACGGCTGAAAGGTCAGTATAATAAAAATAATAAATATATATAAATGTATAATGTTATGAGATTTAAGCTATTTAATCTAAATCTATTTTTGTGGTTTAATTTGTGTTCATTCTATTATTATTATTTTGTTACGTTTTTCTGTCAACATTTTATAGAAATTTTGAAAACTACCTTAAACACCAGTCACAAACAGGTGTATTTACACTCTAACAATGTTATATAATAAATTTTTCTATCATCAACTCTTATTCTATAATGTACATATATAATTAAATGTACATCTAAAGTACAACCACTACCAAAAAGCAGTGTAATGTAGTTTTCACCATATTAAAACTACTTCAAAAAGATGTTTTTGACCATATTCATGGAACTTGAAAACAGTATTAATGTAGTGTGTGCCAATATCAGGTGTCATGATTTAGCTTTATTATCTTTGTTTTAAAGGTGAGGGACAAATGATTTATATATGCATCTTCGAAATGTTTGTAGATTACATAGTTTGATTGATTAATCCAAAGAATATAAAATGTTTTCAAAACACTTAGTAACTAATAAACACCAATGAGCTCAGTTTAAAAAGTTGAGAAATCAATGTAATTCACATGATTTAGTTATGTAAATAAAAATATATCGAATAAACTCATAAGTATTATAAACAATTCATTTCTTCATCCATAATTGGAATGTTATTTTTCTTAACGCTGTCATTGCTAGGAAAGGAGCTTTTATAGCCTCTCAGTCGTCCAGGTATGTTTTAAAATATTTTAGCAGGCCTGTTTCATTTTGTGTTTGTATTCTATTTATAAATAATACTTTGATCTTATTTTGCCATGATAATTAATTTTTGTAATAATTTTTTCAAACGTTTTTTTTTTAAAGTTAACAGTGACAAACTTTAAAACTATGCTCTAAAATAATTGTACTTATCTCTGATAATTCAAGAATAAACTAAGTGAAATTCTTATCAATAGTCTTCAGCGCCCATCTAAAACACAGTGGTTAGGAAGTCCCCGTCCAACTACAAAGAGATTTGTCAGTCCTTCTAGTTTGGAAGCTGTTCTGTTTGGTTACAGTGTAAGTAGCTGCACCACAGAAATTTCTTACTCACTTAACAGTGTTAACTAAATTACAGAGGTAATAGTAATTCAAGTGTATTTGTTCATTTTAAGAAAATATTTATGCCTGTTTTGCTTCTAAAACTCATTGGTCTTCAGGGACTTCAATATGTAAGTTCACAATTGTTCTTATAGTTTTATTTGCTATCTCTCCCATAACACTAAATTTGCATGTTTGGTAAACCAAACAAGAAAAAAGAAGAAAAAAATGCATGACTGTCATAAACTGTGAATGTTCAATTCAAAACCCTAATTCTTCTCTAATTCATCAAATGCAGCCTTATTTATAATGGTTTATTTTCAATAACTTAACCATTATCCCCATATTTAAAGACTTATCAAAAGATCTTGCAAGAATGACAAAAGTCAGTCAGCATTATTAAATGTGGGCTTAAATATTTTAATTTTGATATTACTAATTTTTTTCTTTTTGCCCCCACCAGTGGCACAGAGGTATGTCTGGGGACTTACAGTGCTAGAAACTGGGTTTTGATACCCATGGTGGGCAAAGCACAGATAGTCCATTCTAGTCTAGCTTTGTGTTTAACTTCAAACAAACTAAATTTTTTAATTTTTATACTACTAAAAAGTCACACTGTCTCAAACACTCAACAGTTAACTGAGTGAGTAAAATTAAGGATCAGTAATGGGGAAATTAAATACTATTTTACCTGTACTTTAAGAAAGTGTTTTAGATAACAATAAGCCTTCTTTATTTAAAATATAATTGTTTAATTCAAATATAACTGAGGAGAACTTAATATGTTGCTGAATGTTGAGTGAGTTTGTACAGTATTTTTTGTTCTTTGTGTGGTGAGCTTGTATGTAAACTTTATATTTCTGACATTTGTCATGAACTTTGCTACATTTTGTTTTTCCATTCCTACTAAATATACACACAGTTGTTAAAATTTTTAGAAAAAGGTTTATGCAAACTAGTCAATGATATGTTTTTGTTTCAGTGTATTGATGATAGCTTCGAACTTAATATCTCATGCAGAAATGTTATTTTTTTAACTTTTTTAATCTAAGACCAACATAAAATTTTCAGTATCTAAGTCTGTGGAGAAAATGTTTTTTTATCATTAACAAATGGAAATAAGTAAACATTAGTGGTTTGTTCAGAAAAGTAGTGGTAAGTGATGTGTTGTTAGCCTTTTTCTATGTTTAATTATAACTACTTTAAGATGCTTTCAACTGTTGTGCTTCCTAGTCTTCTCGAGCTCTTTCTTCTGCTGCAAGAATCCAGCGTGGAAAGATAGTACATTGGGAACTTTGTCGATTGCTCCTTTCTGCCTACAATGGTCTGCAAAGAAAATTCATTGAATATTTGAAGCTATTACCTGTGTGGAAACATCAACAAGTTGGTAAGTACAATATTTTATATGTTGATAAAGAACTTTAAAATTATTTTTCATAATTGTTCCTCAAATTATATTGCAAAGATTTATAAAACATAAAAATATATCAGTCAAGAACAACCTACGTTCAATCAATCAAAGCAGTAGTACACAAGAACTCTCCATCACAGATGCCTTACAAAAGAAAAACGTAGTCTACAAAACTACAGACTTGAAGAAGATCCACGAAAGTGTATCAAAATATCTCCATCAAAGCAACCTTCCAACTTGTTATCAATAAAAATCAATTTTACCAATTGATTTGGTAAATTGCCTACTTTAAACACCTCCAAAGGTCACTTTAACCCTATCGCCCCTGGTATCCTTTACTGAGCATGACACAATGTTTTAGTGTCTTACATTCAAAATTTTATTAAACTACTTTTTGTTTATATTATACCAATTAGAATAGCATAAAATCTTAGCTAATAATCCATATTTTAACAGTATACAAGTTTTAAGTTCTTACTTCTAAGAGGCAATATTTAAAAAAATCCTGAATTTCCACTAGTGTGACCCACATGACATATTTTCTCTTAGCATGTCATCATCCCTATTTTATCCAGCACTCCTGGAAAAAGTACGAAATTAAATGTAAATTACTTTATATAAAATTGTTATTGCTCAGACAAACCATAATTTTGATAGTCTTCAATTTTGTTTGGTGACAGAGCTATCGAATAGAAAATCAGACCTCCTGCCACACACCCCCTGTCAATAATAAATAATAAATCCATAATAAATCTTATTCTTCCATGTACTAAGTCCTTGAATCTTGTTATTTTATTAGATTGAGTAATTGTGTTCTGCACTTATCCTTGAATACCACATAAACATTTTATTTTAGTGTGACTGGTACAATTATACCTGTAAATTATAAATATCATAGTTGTCACAAGATTTATTCTCCTGTTCAATGTAACTAAAATACTTTAATTCATTTTCTGCTTGTGAGAGGTCACAGTGAAGTGTGACTGTTTTAGGCTTAGTATTAATTCATTGTACTTCCATTCACAGATGCACAGATAGCCCTCATTTAGCTTTGTGCGAAATTCAAAACAAACAAAACAAATCATTCACAGATAAAACAGAATGTATGAAAACTTTTTATGTAAAAAAAAGCTACTACCATAAGTTCTAGATAATTATCTTTAAATATTTGAAAATTCTATGTAGTATACATTGTGTCACAAAAAAGTGAAACATCTACGTAGAATATTATTTCAAGTAAATTATAGATATGTATATGCACAACTTATTGTGTTAGACATGGAGTTGGTGTTATAGGTTATCGATTTATTATGGAGTTAATTAATCCTTTTATATATATATAGTTATCACTGAATACTTTTGTACTTTAAATTTTATCATCATAATTAATATTTTATATTTAATATTAATGTTTCACTTTAGCCATAATATTTCTTAATGACATTAAAAGAAAAACTATAAAACCCTAGCACTTTTGACAGGTGGGCCAGTCTTCTTTTGTTTTATTCTCTTTCAGAATCAGTGGATTCTACTGTCCATTTAGAAAATCTCAGTGATTTTGCCAAGGTAAGGGTAAGCATTTAACTTCAGATTTAATAATATTATTTAGTACCAAGGTAAAATCTTTCTAACAAAACTTAATAAAGTTAGATAATTACCATTCAAAGCAAAATGGTTTAATTACCTTATCTCTAATGTTTCTTAAAGTATTTTGTAAGAATTAATATTCTTTTACTGTTCAAAAAAGTAAATAAGGAGCTCTTGATATGATTTAGATCTATATATGTATGGATGTCTGGTTTCTTGACATCACAAGCTGTGAGGAACTGGCTGTACCAATTTTGTTGAACTTTGGTAGAGGAACTCTTGTGGATACCCCAGAGATGGAATATCAATGGATAAGCAATAAAATGATTGGTTTAGATTTCATAGCAATTTAACTTTTTTACTGCCTTAATACCATGAATGAGGCTTAAACTGAGGCAGGAGGTTAGAAGCAAAATATGTGATGCTGATGCCAAACGAAAGTGATATACATTGTCACAAGCGGTATAGTACCTTGGATGAATGATTTGTGTGCTACAGCTTAAAATATTTATAGCATTAATTTTAAGTCTGGCACTGTCAAATACTTTTACTAGTAACTTATGAGCTTAGTCTGTGAGAAAAACAGTAACTTCATTATTAAGTTTTCATCATGTACATAGAAGGTTTATGAAAAGGGAAGTAATATTTCACTAAAAAATATTTTTGATATGTCAAGTCACGTATAACAAAAAGTATTTTTATTTTGTGAGATATGTTAAATTCACAAGTTAAAGGTAGCTTAAAACAGGTTCTTTGTTTATTGTATGAGAAAAACACACTGCAAATCTCAATAGTTAATAGTTTCAAACATAGTAGCCTGTAGCATTTCATGAAACATGTAAATTCTAATTAATAAGTTAATAAAATATCTTGACATTGAATTTGACACACTGATGGCAAAATTATTATTCTCTTGGTTGTAAAAGTTTAACTATTGTTTTCTCATTTTGTAAAAAATAAGATAAAGCTTGCATGATGAAAATAATTGGTCAAATTAAGAAAAATTTTAATTTAATTTTATATTTTTTTACCACAGTAAAATTTTAATGTACTTCTTGTTTGTGATTATAGTATTGAGATTTTTAATTGTAATTTTATGTGCAGCATTATAATATTTTATGTTCAATTTGCACAACCCATCAATTTTATTAATTGAGAAGTATTGACTTGTAGCCTATGATTTAATTATCATAATGCTGTAACCTTTCATTAATAGGAGAGTGACAGCCTTCGTGTGCAGTAATCCCTCTGAGCACTAGCATGTGATCAGAGGCTTATTCTTGTATTTGTATTTTGTATTTTACTTGCAGCTTTTTCTACTAGTTGTTTGGTGTAGATAGCCTAGTTGCTTTATTCCAATAAATGCCAAACAACCAACCAAACCAAACTAAAGTCCTATCCACACTACACATTCTGATGTCTATTATCACAGTAAATAAACACTAGAAACCCACTGTGCAAAGAGTATTCCCTTCTTGAGAAGGATGTGGTTTCTGGTCTCCCACTGGGTGCTGCTCCATTAAATGACACCTGGTTTCTTGGAAGTCTCACCCTTTGGACTTTCATCTTCTGTTACTATTTCAGGAAAAAGCTCATCTTTATAGCTGGTTAGTGCTAGCCCCTCTACCATCTTGTTATAAGTAACATTTTTCCTTATCTGAAATTTAGTTTCAGAATTTATTTCAGGTCGATAATTACCTTTTTTCACCACCTCCTGCCTTTTCTTCCCACTTTCAGTGCATTTTATTTGTCTCATCAGGAATGAGCCTATGATCACAGCATTATGATGATTATGTATTACACTGGCACAATACACATATATATGTGTAGGGGTGTTAGTTTCTTCAAGGCTTGTGGTATGTGTTGAAAAATCCATGGCACTTGTGTGTGAGATAATAGCTATTTGTGGTGCAAAGAGATATCTATCTGTATTACATTTTCAGGTAAGGAAAATCTTAGTGTAATTTAATTCAGACATCAACATTTATTGAAGAAGGAAAATATTAAATAACTTTTGTGACTGACTGTTTGTTTGAACAAATCAGAATCTATTTCTAGGCCTGATATGTAGAGTCAAATATTATTACCAGAAAGGTGGGATTGTCTGTTGGCTAGGTCCAAGATTCAAACTGTGATACACTTTTGCACTTTCGTCTATGAGAGTCAATCCCACTAATTAGTTAAGGGTTGGTGCTGTTGAACTGTTTGCTCTGGTTATGCTTGAACCCATGACCTCTATGATCTGGGCATTTAATCCATGTGTTATGTAAAGTGCTGTTTAAATGCTTCAGTGGTGAATCCTAGAGAAGCAAATCACTTTCAAAGAAATGTTTTTGTTTAAAAATTACTCTGTCTCTTTCAGAAATGCCACAAGTTTGTTAAAAGCAGGTCAAATCATACATGGACTTCATCACGTGAACAGCTTGCAGCTTGTAAAGCAGTAAGTATTTTTTGTGTGATGTACAGTTAATTTTAATTAACATTGTATATTGTGTATGATAGTGTATGGATTAAATACAAAAATTCAAATGTTTGCTCTTCCTCTAGATGGACATTACATTAATATTTCATTGTTACTATTTAACTTCTGTGTTAATTCCTTCACATCTTCTGAGGAAATAATCGGGGCAAGTACTTTCACAGTAGACTGATTTTTTACATTCTAACCTTTAAAAGACCCGAGGTCATCCAGGAATCTAACTTCCCTGAACATTCTATTTAAATCTGAAATGGTGTCCCTCTTGTCAACCTGAGCAAATTTTAAATACTTATATTACTTAATCTGATACTTAAATTCTGACAACCTTTTATTTCTTTTACATAAGTTTGCTGTTTACTGACAGTTTGAATATTTTACTTTTTTGGGTAAAGATTTGCCTTTTTTTCTTTACAGATGTTTTTAGTTGTAGATTTTTTCTATGTTCCCAGTTCTCTTGCTTTTGTTGTGCTTTTACTGACATATATTCTTTGAATAAACTCTTACAAGTGGGTAATTAACCTTGTCTCCAACTGTTATGCCATCTTAACACATTGGTGTCTAGTTCTTAGGAGCATGTAGCTACTTACTTGGGATTGAATGTCTTTATTTCAGACTCTGTTGGGTTTTTTTTTTCAGTTAATTTAAGACAGTTACATTCTGAATTTTCTTGTAAAGTCTGACTTTTTCTTAATGGATTAATGTTTATTTGAATGGACATCATCTTCAAGGGTATTTTACACATTCAATGTCTGTGGTTGTTAATATGTTTTGAAAATTAGTTTACCAAATTTACACATGATGTTCATAAATTTCATTTATGTCAATATATCTCTAAACTTTCTGCACATTACACATTCAATGTCTGTGGTTGTTAATATGTTTTGAAAATTAGTTTACCAAAGTTACACATGATGTTCATAAATTTCATTTATGTCAATATATCTCTAAACTTTCTGCATTATTCTGGCATGGGTTCCTGTGGTTCTCTTTTGACTTACTTCTTTGACCACTCCATTATTTTGTTCTGTGGTTTTCTTTGAATAGGTTTTGAAGGAGTTCTAACTCACTTAGGTTTGCAAACTGCTTATTGGGTTCGACTTGGTCATACATAAACTAGTTAGTGTCTTTGCTTTTAGTTTCCAGCAAATGCCCTCTGCATTAGTTTGTAATCAGACCTTTGTATAGAAATGACTATATTTTTGAATCAAATGTGACTTTCAATTTCTTCATGTTATATTTTTTTACCACTTAACTCTGTTCCTATGGGTATGTTAAAGTGTGCATTTCATGATGTTTTAAAGAGTTACATTCAAAACTTAAAAATTA
>NW_013665649.1:173316-180589 GCF_000517525.1 Limulus polyphemus | reverse complement strand
AAAGGTAAGTACTATATTTCTTGTTTTTCATGTATATTTTTTATATATTGCTATAAAGGTAACTAAAATGTAAAAATTAGAAACATATCAGGTTAAAATAGGTGAGATAATGAAAAAAACAATAGTTATAATAATTCTTTGAGATATGCTGACTAGTAGTTTGTGTATTAGGTCATCCAATGCGGTAACTTGTGCTACATATTCATCAAGTGATTTAGAACTTGTATGGCAGGATTATTAGTTACACATGGTTCAACGGGCAATAATACAATAAAATTAAGTATAAACAGATGTGTCTGTTATGAGTCTTAAGCTATTTAGGATAAATAAATGTAGTCCTGTTACAATTTGCAGTCATTTTAGAAAGGAAAAAATGGGTAAATTATTTATTTCTTATTTTTTTATGGTGGTTACAAGTTTGGTCAAATTGATCAGTTCCATATAGAGTTAGGATATGGAAAAGAACAGTTAAAAATATAAAGTTTAACTGGAAAAAAATATTTGATATTTATTTAGGAGGTTTTAGAGGTTACACAAATGAAATTTGAAAGTTTTTAGATGAAGGAAAGTATTTTTAATCTTAACATGGAAATCACTTTGCACTTGGAGAAATTTTGACTGTGTATAAAAGACTTGTAATGTTTACTGGAAGCTTGCCAAATTTCATGAAGATATGCATACTTATTAAAATTTATAGTATGGAAACTCTGATGGTTATTTTGGGGTTATATGGTTGGCGTAATACACCGACCCTGTATGGAAAGAGTTAATATAGATTCTACCTCCTATTTACTTCTGGACCCTTCTTTCTTTCCTATGTTGGGAATCTAGATTACTGTCTATCCAGTGGTTCAACAACACCCATGAAACCTTGAAGTTGAAAATTTAAATGGAGTTAAAATAGATGCTAACCTCTAGCTAAATACATTATTTCTCATAATTACTAAAGTTTTTGTTTACATAATAATAAATATAATTCAAAGGCAGTTTAATAGATGTCCTTCTGTACATGTTATCTCTTGTTGGCAGTTCTCATTGATAGAAAGTGATTTTGAATCTCTCATGAATTCACAAAATGATTTAGTAAAAGGTAGGAGCAAAAAGAATGTGGAGTGACTGAATGTCCAAATTTAAACTTGCTATTTACATTGAGTTTATTACTTGTACTGTTTTAAAAATATAAACATGTTTAACCCTTCTCTTTTTTAGCAGTGGTGTTATACAGTTTCATTTCACTGGTCCATAGTTAGACATTCTAAGATGTCTTTGAATTACATAGATAACATAGTTAGCATTTGGTTGATAACAACTGGGTGTTGGATTTACAAATGTGCAGCCACTTGTCTTTGCTATTGCATAACTTGTAGGGCATTTGCAAAGGTTTATTGGCTTCTCCCATTCAATCATAGAGGTATGATTGTATGTATGTATGCGTGTATGAATGAAGTTTGGCTGGAAATGACTTTTAAAAAACAACAACATACATTTGGAACGAAATATTAGTACAGACATGAGAAGGCTGTGGAACTGAAGAGGACACATAAAATTGTTGAAACTAGTATATTAGTCTTTGTACTAATATTTTGTTCTGAAAGTTTGTATTTTTTTAGTTAATTTAGCTAACCTACATGGTAATGTGTATTTTATTCTACAAATACATTTTCTTTTTGTTGAATGCTAAGTAATTGTGAGTTTTAATTAATTATTTATCTAGTAAACAGTTATTTTATATTCAATATGCTTAGTATGTGCTTCTTTTGTAAATGCTGTAAAATAATGCTAACACTTTTTTTTAAATTGTTAAATTGTTTTTAATTTTTTAAATAGTAATTTTAGTACACCTGTTTCCATGTATTGATTTTGCTTTCGTGTACTGTATCTGATTTTTCAAACAATTTTAATGTATTTTTAATAGTGTGGTCTAGTGAGAAAAATATTAGATAATATATGCTATAAGTTAAACACTTGAACTTGTTAAACCGGGTGAGAGATAAATTTTTGTGTCCATTATATTTTCTTTAAGGCCACCCAGTGGCACAGTGGTATGTCTGTGGACTTACACAGCTAGAAACTGTAGCTTTGTGCTTAATTTCAAACAAACAAACATTTTCTTTAAGAGTAAAAAATATAATAATGTATATAAATTTGACCTATATTATTGTTGTACTTTACCATTCATGTATAAAACTAATACTGGAGGAATTGATATGGAAGCACTTTATAGACTGATTTGTTATAATATTTTGCAACTGTATATTTTAACTTAAATTTAATGTATGCAATATGCTACTTGCAGAACATTGAGACAGAGGAAGACTTACTTGTGTTGGCAAACAGTGACATAGCTCAACTTTGTGGAGCTCTTATTGTGTTGTGGCAGCAATTTCTAGAGGTCGTTGTGAATCAGGAAAGGATTAGACAACACCTAGCCCAAGAACATCATCAGCAACGTGTGAAGCATTTTTCAGAGGCTTTTTTTGTAATTAAAAAACCACGTATGTCAGCCCTGAGCTGTGATGATTTCAGGTACTCTTGTGTACATGCTATTTAGAGTTTCTATGCAGTTCTTGAAAGAGCACAAATTATATTTGAACAAATAAGGTACACTGTTGGCATTTTGAAGTGCAAGTAAATTTCCCGAAATTTTTATCAGTCATAAAAATAAAGCACAGATAAAACATTATTTTGTAATATATAATTAAGAAATGTTAGTCTTGTGATCATAAATATAAATAAGTACATAAACAATAATTTAAAAAAAAGCAAACAGATAAAGTCCATAGCAATATTACTTAACTCTTTTCTATACAGGCTCCTTCAAGTTGATTGATCTTGCAACCACCAGGTAATCGTGAAAGTAAACATACTATAACTTTTAGTGTAGTAAGCATATCATCATGAAATTTGGCATGTTTTTAGTAAACATTACAAGTCTTTTATAAACAAGAAAATCAGGTCCTACTCACATTTCAGTGGAACTTAGAGCTATTACTTTGTGTCTCTGCCAACAGTATTTTATCACATATGCCATGCCGTGAATGCTATCCCACCCCTACATGTTGTAACACAAGACTTTTTCCTCAAATAGAGACTAAGTAGTGTTTTCAGGTGGTAGGGTAAGGAACAAACAATTCTGGTAATTATTGTTTGGAGGTATTGCATACACTTTTGGAAAGTCTGGAATATGCTGTGTCCAAAAATGCAATTCATATGATGGTAACATATTTTATTTGGGAGTTATGAGCAGTCAAAGTGACATGTAGGTTTGGAATAGCTACACCAGTTTTCTAGCAATGGTCACACACACACACACACACACACACACACACACACACACACACACACTGATTGATTATTTTTTTACATTTTCAAATAAAATTATGTGACCTTTCTTTGTCTGTTTGTGGTTGGAGATCATATTCATGATCTTCTTATCTGGCAGAAGGCTACTACTACAATAATTACTATTTTTAAATGCCAACACAGCATTTGTAGTCTTGACAGATGGATTTAACAAGGGCTGTCAAAACATCTGTCATGACAGCTGCACAAGTTGCAAGTTGAACGTCTTGGAACTACACTTACGGGTAATTGAGAGAATAATGGTGATTGATGGGGACATGCCAACGAGTAGCAAAGCTCAGTCACAGTAATTGAAACTTGGAGCTATCTGCTGAACATCTGTTGGGCTCTTATTTGTAAAAAACACATGCAATGACATGTAAAGAGAAAAGCTCATGTAGTAGACCCATTAGTTATACAAGAAGAAATAATGACATTAACCATGGGGTTTTTGTTGATAATGTGGTTAGTCATAACTCTGTCAATTTATGTCCAACTTGGAAACTGTAAATTTTATTCATGATATCACATCGTATTCTACATCCTGTATATGTTTCACCAAAATTTAATAAACATTTTATATTGGCTTCTCTGGTTGAGAGAAAGATCCTGTGTTAATGTGTAATGCACCAGTCTATTATGTAATCAGTATTAAACTGTAGCACTCCACTAATAAGAAGCAACACATCCTTCATGCACGGTGTACCCCCTTTGAGCATGTTTAGTATACCAAAGGCTTATTTTTTCCTTAGCACTGCTTGGATTCAGATGTTGTTATTTTCACTACTCATTACAGAATTTTTTCACTTGTTATTTTAAATTTTTAGTTATCATTAGAATTTATAGTTTTTCTTCACTTTATTTTTTTGATTTGGTGAAAGAAAGATACAAAATTTTAAACTTTTCAGTTAAAACTTCTGATTAGAATTATTATTATTTCTTCCATTAATTGGATTTTTTTTTACTCAAATTATGAGATGTGTTCCAAAGTTTGTGACATAGTTCCTTTGACAGGAATATTTCTCATCGTTATTCAACCCAGTGTTTCGATTTTCATAATTAATCTAAATTTATGTCAATGACCAATGCTTGTATACCATGGACACACCAGACCTATTTAACCCTATCACACCTAGTAGGGTTTTTATGCTACTCAACAGCAAAATTGCATCACTGAATTAATACAATTATAGAGAAGTTATTTGAAGTATGTTTCCACATTTTATTTTTTTTACATAATAATGTGATATTTTATTGTTTTTACTAAATGTTTTATTTAATTAAATTTAAAAAGAAGTTTAACAAAAAAAAATCCAAAATATGTTTTAGGCTGCAAATAAGTGCCCCTAAAAGTTAAATATTAGTCTTTGGAAATTTTAAAACTTTTCCTACCATAATTACAACAAATTATTCTGCTTTCACCAGTTTGGACTGTAAATCAATGCTCCTGGATGTATGCAACCTTAGTTTTAAACATTTTTAACCAAATCCTTGTCGCGTATGCCTTATTAATCATGATCTGATGTAAAAATCTGTATCTCATAGTTAGCAAACCACAGGATGATAAACTATGCATTTGATGAGAGCTCTTTTCCTGTACTTTAGAATGCTGTATAGAGGATGGGATTTATTTTAGTACTTGTTGTGAAGCAATTGAGAGAAATGTTGGAGAAAGGGGTTGGTTTGTAAAAATGTTTGAAATAAATGTTTTTCTGAATAATTTCACTATCAGCTACATGACTTTATTTATAGCAACTAAAAACATGCTGTATCATTTAATTATTTATTTTAATCATCATATTGTAGTATTAGCTGAAAATAAATACAGGGTGGCCAAAATTATCTTACCTATTTTAAATTTAATAATTAACTATGGCAATACAACCATGTAGTTTTCAACATCTTGTAGCCCACCTCAAATAGTTTTTATCTAATCTATATCTGATTTCAGACCATGTTTGGTGTGTCCACAGTTACAGTGGCTATGGCGTTCGTTATCCTGGTTTTTACTTCCATGATATTTGCTATTGGTGTGAGATACACAATATTTTTAACATACTCTCATACTTCTTTCTTGTACTGGCATCTGTAATTATGCTGCACCACAGTCACTAACTTGGTATCTGCAAGTTAAACATTGTGTTGAGCCTTTTCTTGCATGGTTGCCATTTTACAGTGTAACACTACTCAGCAGAGTGGATACAAAACATGACAATAAAAACTGTGCGAGTTGGGCTGCAAGATGTTGAAAACTGTAAGACTGTATTTCTTTAGCCATTCAATTATTAAATTTTAAAATAAAAACTATAATTTTGGGCCATCCTGTACTTTTATGGATGGCTAAGGGCAAGACCTTAAACATGAATTAGGCTTAGTGCTTTGATCTGGAAGAGTTTATAGTGATTTTATAATATTTTGTATTTAATCAGTTGAATTTAAAAAAATAATTTGGTTGAATTTTTATATTTAGTTCATAATCAAAATTTAATTCACTATTCAGAAAGATGAGCTTGTGACAACTGTATTTTATACTACTACTAGTACTATGATAGTTAGGCTACTTGTAATGTAACTATCAGTTTACTAATTTTTCTTTCTCCTGTTTATTATCTTTACTCTCTATAGTCTAAGACCTTTACTTCTTTTTCTATGTAAATTAAAAGTAGACTGATATATAAAATAATTTATTTTGATATTTTGCAAAAAAAGTTATAAAGACAGAAAATGGAATTACATAAAACTATATATAAAAGTTACAATCCAAGATACATAAACAAAACATGAGTCTCAATGATGACCACAATTAATAGGTATTTATGAGTAAAACTGTAAAGTGTAAGTAGGATAAATAAATAAACCAGATTTGTAAATAAATAAATCTACTTTATACAGTTTAGTACAAGTGATGAATAGAATGCAAAATAAATTAAAATTGGATTTCAACATAGGTTACTAAAATAAAATTTTTTCAACTGTCTGGTAATGACAAACAATCAAAACCAAACTGTTAAGTCATACAGTAAAAACTTTATTATATAGTTTTCTACAAACCATGAGTAGAATGCAAAAATAAATTAAAACTAGTTTAACATTGTTATAGAAATATATTTGGAGATAAATAAATAAGTACAGTGAAGAACTTACATTCCAACTGTAGATTTATACACTATTCAGATAGATGTACACTGAAAACTTTATTATACAGTTTCATACAAGTGAGTAAATGCAAAAGTAAATGAAAATTGTATTTTAACGTTATTACCATAAAGTTATCTGAAGAGAATTGAAACTGTGATGACCTTTCATGCAAACTGTAGATTTGTACAATATTCAGATAGATGTATACTGAAAACATTGTTGTACAGTTTCATACAATGAGTAGATGCAAAAATAAAGGAAAACTATTGTTCAACATTGTTACCAAATAACTGTCTGGAGATGAATAACTAAGTGTAGACCAGTAGTTGAAACCAAACCATGAAGAGCTTACATACAAACTGTAAGGTTGTACACTATGCAGGCAAATACTTAAAACTTTGTACAGAAATTTAAACACAAAATATGTATAAAAATAAACTGAAAAATAAGCACAGTAATGTATAATAATTAAAAAATATTTTCAAGGTACACGAAAAATACAAATGTTGTTGGTTATCTCAGGATTGAAAATTAAATGCAGATTGTCTTACAGCTAAAATTTTCTACTGGAATAATTGCCAGGTGGATTCTGTTATTTATATTTTTATTTCTTGTGGTGGAGATGAAGAAAAGTAGATCTGACTTTTTGTGTGTCACTAATTGATATATATATATATATATATATATATATATATATATAGTTATTTACTACCCTATATATATTAATTTATTTGTTTCTACGTTAACCTAAATTATTCGTAGTATGTCACAAGAAAGTTAAGGTTAAACGGTA
>NW_013665649.1:149971-173295 GCF_000517525.1 Limulus polyphemus | reverse complement strand
CGTTAGTTTATTTATTTTATTTTACTTTGTTGGTGGTAGGAGTAGTAAGTAAAGTAAAGTAAGTATACGTTACGTTTACGTTTGTTGTCTACTAATATATATATATATATATATATATATATATATATATATATTACGATTTTTACAGCCTATATATATAATTTTATGTTTTCAGTTACCAAAATTATCTAGATGTCACAGAAATGTTAAAACGGTCACAGTATCTCAATCTTCTCCCTCCTGTGGAGGTAGAATGTGTTGACCTGGATGGTGATTCTAATTCCTTGCCAGTGATATTTGAAGAACATTACATGGAACTAACCAGAAGGTCCTCTCATAGCTCCTGCAGTTCTCGTGAGTTTTGTTTTCAGTAGCTGTATTTTTGTATTAATGAAAACTTTATTTTAACCCTATCATGACAGACCTGCATTTCTCAGATATTCAGTGTACACCTGTTATCAGATTTCAAAATTTAAGTAAGATTAATGATTCTATTCTATTCGAACAACTTATTACATAAGATATCAACTATTGATATTTTGTCATTATATAACATATACAATTTGATACTTTAAAAATTAGTATACATTGTTCTAAACACAAAAAGAGCTCAAAACATCAAAATAAGAAAATACCGTAATTCAAAAAAAGGTTTACTGTTATTTAGTTAAATATAGTTAGCAAAAAATCATTATACCTAGTTTGCTAAAGATAATGGTAATGCCATTTTGGTAATGATATACCTTTCTCAGTTTTTGCCACATATTTTACAATTTATAACCAGAAGTGACTCCCTTATTCATCAAAAAAAGTATCAAAAGAAATATGTTAATGAATATTTCAATCAATTTGAAAATAAATGGTTGTATAAAATATAACTTTCTGATCAACAACAAAAAAATTGAAATTCTAATATTGTAATATTTTTAAAAGAAGTATCTCCCAACAAATATTTGGATATTTCACAGCCTAAAAAATAATGGAAATACTAAATCAAATTATAGGAAATTTTAAAATCAAAAACTACCAACTATTTTGTACTTTTACACAGTGTTTCATGCTATTGGGTTAAGCATCTTCCAAAGTGAGAAGGAAAAAATCTGGATATCATTGACATACCTCTTGAGTATTAAGTGATGCCATTGAATATCAAATAGTATCCAGATATCTTAAGTATAAATATCATGTTTGTTTTCCTCAGAATCAACTATCAGTTTATCTGACTTGAACTTTCTTGTGGATGATATGGAAAAGAGTCCCAATCCTTGCCCATCTTCAGAACCATCAAGTTCTCCAAAAGTTCTAGACTCGCCAGATTTCTTCAGCTTGTCATCAAGCCCATCTGTTTTGTCTTGGAACTCTGAGCCTACCCCATCCCCTGTAAGTAAAACACAAATGTATTTTCCTGCAAGAAAAGTCTCATGTGGAGAGAAGTCACTTGCATACATAAAGTCAGACTTTGAATCTTCACATGATGAGTACATTGTTTCTGAAGGAAGTTTGTCCAAGAAAGGGAGCAAACTGAATCTTCGCTCAAAGATGAAATTGAAAGCTAGGACTTCAAATCTTTTGAAACAGCTCAAAAAACCACACTTGAACAATGGTAGTAAATCTCAGGTTTTCCTAGGTTTCAAGAAATTAGACTTAAATAAAAGTGGTAATGCTAACAACCTCCAAACTCTAAGAGCATTCTTTCCTTTATGTGGTTTAATTCGCCATGCTCAGAGCACTTTGTCAATGTCTGCATGTAATGAACCAGTATCCTCTCTTACAGTCAGTGAGTCTATGCCAGATTTGTCTTTGACACCTTTTCCGCCTCCTCCACCATTCAAATCTCGATATGCTCCATCTGACTCTAATTCAGCAGATTTACTAGTAAATCAGTTTCTATCAGTTCCTGCAGCAGCCATTTATAAACCTCTTGTACGAGAAAGGCCACAAATAGGATCAAAAACTTCCTTTCTTCCACCTATAAATTTTTATGATAAAACTTCTTTTAGACATTCCTCACCCAAAAGGATCAGACCAAAAGCAACAGTAGATAATTTAAGAACACAGACTTCAAGTTCAGAAAATGGAAAACATCAAATAAGTAGAACAAGACTAAATAATCAGGACAAAAAATTAAAAAGAAGACCTATCAATCTGTCTGGGACAAGGGAAGTGACCTCAGAAGAGCAAATAGTAGAGGAAAAGAATATCAGCAAGTCAAATATTAAAAAGCTAGTTAACACTGAATCTGCTGAACATCAAGAAACCACATTAGAACCCCATCAGTATCAGAATGGCATTTTAGATGGAGAAAATATAAACCAAGCTGATCCCCCTTCACCTCCAGTTGAATTCAGGGATCCCCCTGTGATTTTGGATAAGAGTAAAAGTGAAAATGACCTTCTTGATGATAAAGACAATAAGTTCTTTAAAAACTGTGTTACAACTGATACAATTAACATCACCAAACATTTTAAAAACAATATTTTCACACCACCAAGAAGAGAAAGTTATTTGTCTAACTTAGATACTCAAGGAACAGTGTTCTTTCCTAAACCTCCTGCTCTGTTTTCTGAAGGCCACTGCTGTCAGAAAACAAACACATTTGCAGCAGAAAAACAGACAGAAGTGATTACTAAGGATTTTGTAAAAGTTCCAGTATCCCAGAACCAGCAACTTATGTTTCTCGTGATTTAGTTAAATATATGAAAAACAACAACAACAGAAAAATGTTGGCACAACCTACAAAGCCTACTACTGTCCTTTCCTGTGAATTAGGCACAAATAAAAACCAACCACCAGCATTGCCACCAAAATCAAGAAAGTCCTCTTCATTTGACCTTGAAGTTGGTAAAAAGAATGCTGAATATAAAACTTTAGAACTGCCAGAAAAGAATAAAACACACAAAAATGAAGAAGAACCTGAAAATAGAACTATACAAAATTTAGACCTGAAGTCAAGAAATAACAAGCAAGCTTCTAATGCACTTTCTTACCCTGAATCAAAATCTAAAATAGTAGAGATGCTCATTGATCTACCTCAGACTCATAAAAAGCCCCTAACCAATCTGTGCAATGGAGTTACAAGGAGATCAGATGTGAGCTCATGTGAAATACAAGTGGGAGAACATCGTCAAAATCACAATGTTTTGTCTTCTATTGATTTAAGAGAAGATTTGCCAAGAGCTTGCACAGGTTCAGCTATAGGATTGGAGATGATTTGGTGAGTGAAACTTTTCTTATCCTTCAGTATACTTAGATATATATATATTTAAGTGAAAAATGAGTTGCAATAGAGAAACTGATTTGAAATGTTATGTTCATTAGTAGAAATACTTTGTTTTGAATTTCTGTCATTAATGCATAAAGGTATGTATGGGTAAGATAGAATTTTCAACTCTTATTTACATTTATAAATGTCATTATCATTCAAAACAATATAGAAGGTTGTTTTCAAGATATGGTAGTATGTTTATCAGGGTTGATTGGTTGCAGTTGTTTATTAATAAAATCTTGGCTTTTATTAACACCAAAGATAGGCCATTTCCCATAAAAATGTTGTCCTGGCTATAAAACATGACCCATCTCTTTCTAAGAAGTTTAAGATCATAATAATGATCAGCCTAACAAACTCAGTTTATCTTACAATACTAGATGAAGATGGGGTTTATTATAATTGACTAAAACAACCAGTTGCCACGATTACCTTTTATTATTATTATTATAAGACTTGGATGCTAACATAAAAATTGTAAATAAAATGTTTCTTCCTAATATATTTTTTCTTGAATAACCAAACCCAAAATCTACTGATGTAATACAGTTTTATTTTATTTTCAGTTTCTAAGTGTGATCAAGTAATTTAATTTTTATCATTCAACTTGCTTGCCCCAGGTATGAAGTATTATTAAAAACACAGTCATACGTAAGGTAATTTGACATAGTTGGTCAGGTCTCAGCTCATAATCTGCTGGTCATGGGTTCAAATCACTGTCACTGAACATGTTTGTTCATTCAGCCATCAGGGTGTTATAATGTGATGGACAACCTAACTGTTCATTAGTGAAAAGAGTATAGCTCAAGAGTTGGCAGTGAGTGGCAATGACAAGCTGCCTCCGCTTTAGTTTATTACTGTTAAATTAGGGATGGCTAACAAAGATAACCCTCATAGCTTTGCATGAAATTCTCAGCAAACAAATAGACATTAATATTTGTTCATGGTATAATTAATATGTTGTGTCTGCCTGACATCTCTATGGACATTTATTATTATAAAAAGTTTTCAGAAATGGTACTTTCCTTTGCATCACAAAGAGTTGTTACTTCATGAATACTGCCTTGTAATTTCTTGCGCATTCCACAAACTATGAACAAAGCTCCCATCCCTACAAGTATATTTTCATTGTATATTGTTCCAGCCTATAATTAATCTTCGTTAGACTAAAGCCTTCCACCAACAGGAGGGTGACATGCTCCATGAATAGTAATCCCCATGAGCACTAGCATTTGAACAAAGGCTCATTCTTTGCCTGGCACTGCTAGTGTTCAGCTATGTTATTTCATTGTCCTTTGTGGGATTTGCCTGAGAATTTGACCTGTTATCTTAGTCTTTCTTTGCCCTGCTCTGTTTGCCTTGCAGTCTTTTATTTTGTTTTGACTACAAGCATGGCTGTAGCTAGAATGAAAATTTACTTGAGGTACAAACACTGACAAACATCTTAGGGTCAGCCTTACATACTGTATACCTTTTTCATATGGGTCATTAGGTCATTCCACAGTATTTCAGTGTAGAATTGAATAGTATGTTACATTTAATTTTAAATTTTATTCGAAGTCCAGACCTCAGTGACCTTAGCTAGGTACAGCCATGACTATAAGTGTCATCATCTCTTTTACCAATTTATATCTGTAGTTCCAATTACCTCCACTCACATAAATTGCTATTCTCATTCAGTGCTGCCCTCTATTTTTGGGTCAATGAAAATTCAATAGCCTTTTTACACCACTGGGTTTTGACAGTGTTTTTCCCTATCCCTCCTGCAGAATCAGCTAGGCCTAATACAGCGTTTTTTGACATGATTTTTCAGGTATGTTATGTTTTATCCAATTCCCATTTTTCTATGATTCATTATTACCTCCATGTTGGCTCATTTGTCATCTACAGCTCTTGCTTTACACATGTGGTTTCACTTTAGTTGGGATTTTCTGGGTCGCGATGCAACCTTTTCCTGGGTAGGTTTGCCATCTTTTTTATTTCAGGATTTCTGTATCTTTTCTTTGGTGATATGTGAGTAATTTGTTTAATTTTGTACTTTTCCAAGGGGTGGTGGATAAAATTGAGGAGACAAGATACCTAGAGAAAATGTGTCACGTGTGTCACACTATGGGAAATTCAGGATTTTTTTAAATATTGCTTTGTAGAATTAAGAACTTAAAACTTATATACTATTAAAATATGGATTGTTAGCTAAGCTTTTATGCTATTTTAAAAGGTATAACATAAACAAAAAGTTGTTTAATAAAACTTTGAATGTAAGACACTAAAACCTTGTGTCATGCTCAGTAAATGATAACTGTGGCGATAGGGTTAACTCAACACAAAAACACAAAAAAATAAGAAGTTAAGTAACAACCAATTAATAGGATTTTTGCTTAAATCCTTTTATACTTTTTCTGCTTACATAAATAGTTATTCTCGTTCAGTGCTGCCTTCTATTTGCAAAAAAAAGTTTTGTAAGTGCCACAAACCTTAAAGTTCCCACATCTTAGATTGACTGATTCCAATGCATATCGCATGCATGCAGGCCGGGGCCTGCACTATCTTTTCTCAATATTGTGCACACTTATTATTAGGTTAAGAATTTTATTTTAGGGCTTGGTGATATTCTTTGTCCTGCACTGTGCAATTAGGCTTAACACATGTCTGTTATTTTTTATTTACCTGCAATTTTACTTAAAGGTTAATTGCTAATTAAGTTGCATATTTTGTTAGCTTAGACTTAACAAGTGTCTGTTAATGTCAGTTTGCCTGTGGTTATACTTCCGGGTTAATCGATAGTTAGGTTAAATATTTGTTTTCTTAAACACATATGTAATACATCTATCTGTTTATTACACTACACAATTTCTTAACAATTTCAATATATTGACTATTTAATTTTCATCATTCTTTATAATTTATACTTCATACTTCTTACTCTTAATTTTGATTGTGTGGGCCTTTGGGGGCTAGGGTCCACACTGCCTGCTCCCAATATTGCTCGCCTTCCTCCTATAACGGCTGTACCCATTTCAGACAGCCCAGATTTTATCAGTTTTTCTCCGCCATATTGTGGATTGCATTTCAGGCCTCTACTGCAGAATCTGCTAGACCTATCTCAGTTTTTTGCTTTTTTCAACACATTTCACAGTATCTTCCTCGTCTATTTATGTGAGTGGAGGTAATGTACCATATCGGAAGTTATAATTTTCCTATACTGAAAATGTATTTCCGATAAGTACTTACCTCCTATTGCACTTCCCACCCTTCCTCTCCACTAAAAACTAGTGCTTCCATTTTCTGCCAAAACTTGAAGTGATAGTTCAATAGAATTATATAGAGGGAGTCACTTGTGTCAGGAGAGTATGTTACACTATTATTGATGGAGGGTTGTCACATGATGATTTGCATGTGAGATGCATTGGAATCAGTCAATTTGAGATGTTGGAGCTTCAAGGCTTGTGGCATGTGCAAAAAAACATTTTTGCATATAGAGGGCAGCATAGTACCTATCAAAAAAAACATCTTCAGAAGAGGAAAATTATAACTTTTGCAACATATCTCTCTTTCCAATTGAGGCCAAATTAACCCATTTTTAGTTCAGATGACATCAATGATGTGGTCAAGCCATTGCAGGTCTGGACATCAGTAAGTCACCTTTTTTTTCTAAAAGGTTGGGCATGTTTTAGTAATTTCTTGTTATTTCTGCTATGAATTATAAATTAATTAGAAAAGTATATAATTGCTTAACTTTATGTAAATAAAATAAATATAATGAGAATATTGAAGAAAGAAGCTACTATTCTGTACATTTCACTTTAAAAAAATATTTACATAAAATTTGTTAATTGAAACATGGTTGCAGTTTTTCTGTTTTTGAAAATTTCATATCACAGGCATTGTTTTTTAGTTATAACTACACCATTATATGGCTACTGTGTAAATAAATATGGTGAGGGATGAAGTATATGTTTATACAATTTGTGTTTAATGTTGTTATTAAAAACTGTTCTGAAATACTTTTAAATCTGCTTTCTCTTTTTAGTTTTGTTAAAGCTAAAGAAGAGTTTAGAAAACATTTGAAACAACCTTGGTTATGGTACAGGTGAGTCTCATTTCAGTGTTTTCTGTTTTAAGGAGCACTAGGCATATGGTATGTATTTAAAAAATTTTGTCTTTAATAAGTGTACATTTTCTACATTTCTTTATTTGAAAATAACATCATGGAATATATGAAATACATATTACAGTCAATTCATTATATAGAAACTGTTACACCATCAAAATACAATTTCCAGTATGTTGGACAGATGAAAATTACTTTGTCATATAGTTTCAACAATCACAGGTTCATCTCTGTTAACACCTTAAAAAAAATTGTTAGACGTTGAACATTTCTACTTGCCTTAACTGGCAAAGATTTTTACTTAAAAGAAAAACTGAACAAAACTAAATGGTGCGAGGCAATACAGAGGTTGAGTACATTATATTAAAACTATTTTGAATATGCGTTTCAACAAGTCATGTGACAACCACAGCTGATATAAAGTCATGGTAAAATGGAATGTATAATAAGTACATTTTGATGCTGTTTAGCATGTTGTAAGTAGTGTGGTGGCACCAAAAATTTATGTTTGGATTAGGTATTTAGAAGTTTCAAGATGAGGATAGCCTTTGTGTTTAATGGCACTGGAGAACAAATATACAAGGGCCAACTTTGGAACCAGGACCATCTATAAAGAGAACTGCTTCAAGTCATACTTCATCTTTGGAAAGCAGAGTGCTACATCTGGTAACAAGGGCAAATCCATGAACACAAATCAGTGATAAAAGATGTCAAGTGCTCCAGGTAACAGTACTCAACATAATGAAGAAGGTTCTCTCTCTAGAAAAGTGATACAAGCCACATGTACACAAGTAACTTGTGTGACTATCCATTCAATTCTCACATACCTCTAGGATTCTATTCCATACAAGACATACCTATCAAGTTGCTTGATGCAGTGCCTATGGATTTCTGTGTGGCTGGATTGTTTAAATTGGCACTAGGAAATCATTGCTTACATACACTACAGAATCCATGGAAAGACTGCGTTTGAGGAGTGGTGTGCTTTAGACATGACAGTGTTTTATGCAATGGAAACAATGCTACAGGGCTATTCTCAAGGTGCAAGATCATCAGATAGAGCATGATTGGAGTGGTTGCATGGACAGTAATGTGGTGAGGCTCCAAATTTTTTTTAATATAAAGTACTCAACTTATGTAGAAACTTAACATTTCAACTTACCTTAATCTCTCATTTATAACTTAACATTTTAAGCACAAACATAGATTTAAAAAACAATAATAAATCAGTGATGTAAAAGAATATTATTGTTAGCTGCTATAGATTCTCTCAGCAGGAATGGAAATAGTCTAGATCCCTGTGTTTCCAGCTATTGTAGTATTTCACAAAGTTATTGTAATTCATTATATTTATTATTTTATTTTCCCCTCTATTAACATTCTTTTATTTATAATTAAATACTTCAATTTTTTTTTGTACCACTTCCTGAGTTAGCATACATATGCAGAATGTGTTAGTGGTCACCTGACTATTCAATTCAAGTGACTAACAGTGTGACTAACAATTTGTATTTATATAAATGTATAATTCTAATACAGTCTTTCTGATACTTTTTTAGCTCTTGATGGTGAAAGGACACCCCCCCCCCTCAAAAGCAGCTTCCCAGAATTGCTGTATAGATAATAAGAAAATATAATGTTGTTAGGTTAACTAACTAGTTTTGAGACATTATTTTAAAACCAGGTTAAGTGCAAAAGACTTTGAAAATCTTGCAATAGATATAGAGGTAGCACTTAATGGTGAATCTGTAACAAGAATACATGCTATAAAATCATTCAAACTTCTTCCGAGAACTATGCTAAAAGTGGAGAAAAGGAGTCCAAGTTGAGAAAATCAATAAATCTAAAATAAAAATGATAGTTTAATAATCACAAAAGTAGACAAAGGTAACAGTGGTGTTTACCAATTAATGTGTCAAGACTGCAATAGTGTATACACAAGTCAAACAGGACATTCCATAGAAACAAGAATTAAAGAACATTCTAGAAGCTGGAAATTAAGGAAAATGGATTCAACCTTTATATCCCACCTTATTGAAACTAAATACCAATTTGAACTGGAAAAAAACTGCCAAATTTTACATGTGTGAAAATGGTAAAAACTAGATAGCCTGGAAATTTTAGAAATAAATGGAAGTCTAAAAACAAATCCATAAAAGTTCCAAACAACCAAACTAACGTAAGCTCCTTCCCACTTCTTACCCCACTTGTCTCTAGGTGAATGTCAAAGTCACTTCTGGTTCTTTGTTTAAACATATATATAAACCTGTTACAAAACACTTCAGTCTGTACCTGATGCCTTTACTGGTGAAACCATAATTGTGAATAAATGATGTATTTGTGAAACGTACAATTGTCTTGTTTTTTCAATTTTGTAATTATGGAGTTTCACCAAGTATCAATTATATAATAGATTATATCTCATTAATAGTGTTGTAACATATTTTATCATTGAACTGATTCTTTTGGATTGTATGGTAAACATAATGTTCAGGTAACAATAATGAATTTAGTTTATTTCTTCTTTAACGTTTGCCGCTACAGACTACTCTCACTTGTAGTAGTAGTAGTAGGACACACAGTGTTAGGACAAAGTCTGAGATTAATGGTTTGCCTAACTCGCAAATAAATTTGCATGTTAAATTTCATCTTGCTGATTGGTTGATACTAAACATGCTAACTTACTATTGAGCTTATTAACTGAATATTTCATTGAATGGCAATGAACTGATTCACTCATTGACTCACTGATTAACTAACTAATTCACTAACTAGCCTTTATATTAGTACAGTTTTTCTAATTACAACACAAACTTCTAGATCCCGAACATTAATAACATTTCTAGATGACATCATAACATGCTCCCTCTAGCAACAAACATGTAAATCAAAATATCAAAAATAGAGCTTTGAGCAATAGGAACACCTCATGAAGTATTAAGTTAATAGAACAAGCATTATTGTAAATAGTCTGTGTGGGCTAATATAGAGCTAAACTATGTTAAAAACATGGTTTGTGCAATTCTGGCCTTGAGTTTTGTTGGTTTACCATTGGTTCTTATTCAAGATATTTTTGGTGTAGAGTTGAAAGTTAATTTTCTGATCTACACATATGATTATAGAATACAATCTAGATCAGAAACTTAAGTTCCTTGTAATCTAACTTACTCTGTGATGTTGTGTCTTGATGTGATGTAAAAGAGCTCTTATTGTTAATAGAATATTTTGACTTATAGAACTTTTCATTACTTTCCCAGCCAAAATCTTTTTCATTTGTTTTTTTGACATGAGAGTCAATTACTGGTACAGAAGAGCAGAAGCATAAATATTTCAAACCTAATCATTATTGTGGTAACATTTCAAATCTTGTCATCATGCATGATAAAAAGGAAATTATAATAATGCATATACATGTTGCTTATTATTTTTTATGATTGGTTTTATTTGTAGTTATTAAAAAGCTTTCTTTTTTGTAGTGACTTCTCTACATATGCATCCAGTGTTCCATACTTTCAGTGTGATAATGATTTGAGAGCATTTAGCTCTGAGGGGATCCATCTGGTTGTTTGTGTTCATGGACTGGATGGTAAATTATTTCATGATTTATTTTCTGTGTTGATGTTAAAACAAAAACGTATTATAAAATATAACTTTAATGTATTAATATGTTAACATACCTAAAAACAGAAATTTCAATTAATATAGAATTACAATATTTAGTTTGCTGTTTACACAGGAACAGCACCAACTTCTTCTTGGTGAGGGGACTGAGGTAGGCTGGACAAAAGGTTGAGGAAGTTGCACTCTGTATCTTGTGGGCAAGCATACTGTAGTATTTAGGAAGTGAGCTAGCTTTAGTGTAAAACACTTTTTATTGGGTGCAGGGGTACAACACCAGCAAGTCCCCCTTACTGCTATTCTGTGTATACATATATGTAAACAAAAGTATTTTGCAACCTAAGTCCTTAACAACATTTCCTAATCTCAATAAATATGGCCTTCTTGTTTTTTAATGTAATTTTTCACATATGCTACTTCCTGTGTACATTTTGTAAAACTAAATGATAAATATTTGTAGGAGTTATGTATACTGAGTGTATTTCTCAGATTATGTCCTATTCAGTTTTCTAAGTCTAATTTAGAACTTCAGTTTTCAGAATTTTTTTATGAAAAAAATTAACATTTTTTACCTCAGTGCTTTGAAGTACTGCAGAGTTTGTGCATTCTGTCTGCCATGTACAAGTACTGAATATCTCTCTCTACAAGTTATGTTTTAGGTTCCCTTAGGTCTACTTGTGAATTGCTGTTCTTAACATTACTTATTTTGTGTTTAGAATAGTGTACTTCATCCATTTAATATTATTTTATAATGTAATTGATGAAGATAAGGGATTTTATGACTTTTGTACTAGTGATTGCCCAAAGCTCTCTGACAAGATGACTAGAAAATCTTCTCAGTGAAATTCATACTTGAAATTTAAATAAATCCATGTTGTAAATGTTTAACTAGAATGTAACAATACTTTATCTTTTATTATATGATATGTGGGTCATAACACTGTGTTATATGATATATGGTTATATATATGTTATATGGTTTGAGCATGCACCCTTATTTTGAAGACAAAGTTTTGGGGAAAAAAAAGCTACAGTCGCATTTGAAAGATTTTTATTGAACAAAAATTCAATTTCATACTTTAAAAATTAGTATATATTGTTCTGAACACAAAAGAGCTCAAAACATCAAAATAAGAAAATACCGGAAATCAAAAAAAGGTTTACAGTTATTTAGTTTGGTTCAAAACCTACAAAATCTTCATTGCTTTCACTGTAATTAATTTTTTTATTATTTAGGGAGCATTATAAATAGTTATGTTTTTAAAAGAAATAAAAACTACTATTGTTATAAATAACAAATTCAATTGAACTAAACTATGCATGCCTATTTAAATATAATTACACATGGATTGTGTATATCGTATATATACATATATATTATTCATACCTTCGGTGTATAGGACACAAGCAAATTTTGACATCAAATTTTGGGGTAAAAAAGTGCATCTTATACACCGAAAAATATGGTACATACCATAATAGAAGTATAATACCGAAAAATACGATATATATTAATCTGCATCTGTAACATTAAAGATTTTATCTTTTATTAACTTAGAAATTGTCTTTGTATTCAACTTTAATTATACAAGCTACTGCAAAAAAAAAAAATAGATTGGGCTGTCAAGCAGCTTGTTACATAATAAATAAATTTCTAAGTTTCATTTAGCAAATATGATGGTATTTAATTGTAAACGTTTTTTTCATGATTGCTTTTTTTAACTTTAGAGGATTTATTGTTGATCAAAATATTGTTTTTTATTTCTGTAGTGTTAAAATGTCTGAGGCTGTCCAACAGTGTAGTCAATCTAAAAGTAAGGAAAGGTAAGGTTTTTAGTCTTGAATCTGTTAAAGAAATGTATCACAACTACTGTAATTTTATCTGTAAATCAGATTGTCCATTTGATGTCAAACATTTTAGCTTTACCTTGCTCAATTTTGCCTTATGGTTAAAGATGTCTTGGGGGGTGGAGGAGTTTTCAAAGTCCAAGATTATGTGTAAATGTAGAAATTACATAATATAAATACCTTATGGTTCAGAGTGATTACCAAACAAATACATCATATATATATATATACACACACGCACACACAAAACATACAAAATTGTACTCACTGTGTATATTTTTAACTCGAGTATTTGTTTACAGATGAAAGTTTTCTTGTAGCACATATTGTATAAAATACAATCACAGCTGGTTAATTTTAGATTGCATTGTTTCTGATTACTTTTAAAAAACAGTTTACATCCTTTTACACATTTATAAACAGTTTCCTAGAATTAAGTTTAATGAAAAATTTATGGATTGTGGGGATGTTTTTTAACCTATCTCATGCACACGTAATTTTCTTGTTTTTTAACTGCTTCTGTAAGTTGTAATGACACTTCCTATTGTATTGAAGTTCGTGTATATTATATTACTCATTTACAAAGTTATGATTGCTTCAAAAACCCCAAGTAAAACTGAATGATTATAGTGTTGCTATTTTCACACACATATTTTTGCCTAGTTGATGTAGATAATTTATATATATACATAAAGAAATAGTTAGTTGTTTAACTGTTCTTAAGGGCTGAGTGTGGCCTAATGGTTAGCATGCTTGACTGTGGATCATAAGATATAAAGATTAAGCTGAGATATGCTACTGAACGCACATTGTACTTTCAGCTGTGGGTGTATCATAACTGTAACAGTTAATTCTGGTATCTAGTTATACTATGGCATAATCTGGTTTCTAACATAATTATTTTTACATTGACTATGATGTACAGTGGATTTCAACTAGATATTATGGTGTAAAACGAGCTTTCAACAATTTTTTTACACTTGACTATGATGAACAGTGGATTTCAACTGGATATTATGATGTAAAACTAGCTTGTTTAGATTTTACTGTGACAGAGATTCACTGAAATGTATTCTGCTGTATTTTTCTATATTATAAATAAGTAATTATGGAATAACTAAATTGAATTTAAATGAAACACAGTCAGAAAATCAAAAGAATTTATTGAGTTGCATGGAGACTCATGAAACAGACACAGTTGTTGTATATATGTAACAACAGATGTTGTGTAATATTCTATCCAAGTTATCACAGAAATACCCATATCAAGGTAATATATCATATGACCACTGTAAATCATTCAACATCATTTGTGTCAAGACAGTTGGAGAATCTTTTATTTACTTGAACAACATAGCGTCATGATAATAACTGTACTGTACAAAAAGTGTAGATTACAATACTTTCACACTTCTTGTTTTTTTGTGGAACTGGCAACATCATTAACCACTGTACATACAAAAAGAAAAGATTACAGAGCTGTCACGTTTACTGACTAATGAATGTTAAGTGAGAAAATAAGAATAAAATAGGTGCATTTAATAGATTAGGAAATTCCATAAAATATTCAATATACTACAGTTGTAGTATTTAAATAAACAAAATATTAACTTATTGCTTGCATTATTTTGAAGATTTCTTTATTATGATTTGAATGAGCAAAAGTAGTAATAAAACAGATAACTTATAAATCAGAAAAATGTTAATCTTATTTACTATTTCTGCTCAAAAAATCTAGTTTAAGACTTCTATTCTGACAGGCTCATTTCTATCATAACATTCTAACTTTTACTGAGTAAATTTATGATTTTAAAATATTTTAAGTAAGATTATTAAATATCACAGTAGCACAAGTGAAAGGCAAGATATAATAAACCCAAGTTTCTAATGTGGTTTAAGAGTTAGAACAAATTTGGTATTGAGTCATAATAAATGGTCACAAGCAAAGTTCATTTGTCAATATATTTGACATACAGAGCAGTTGTAAGCCAGCATAATGTTCAGTGTTTGTGCCTAAAATATTCTCTTTAATCAACCTATTGATTTTCTTGAAATTACCAGCTTAATAAATATTCAAAACCTCTCTCATCAGTTTCTATTCAGTACATATTTGTTAATTGGATTGGTTCAGTGCTTAGGTTGTCCAGCTGTTTTTCTTGTAAAAAGTAATAAAGTTTTCAGAAAGAAAAGCTGAGCAAACAAAAGGATATGATTCGAAAGCAAATATGAATGCAAGAGAGGTCAAAACATGTATTAAAAGGATGGGTACAAGACTAATAAACATACAGTTTGTTTAGAGCATCATGGGAATTGTATAACTGACTGTCTTGGAGTGTGTGTGTTTTTGTGTGTGTGGGGGTGGGAGGAATCACTGATTATTACATAGGAAAACATCAAATGTTGGAGACTGGGTGTGCATTTATGAAAGTTCTTAATTGTTCAATCGCTTAATTAAGCTCGTACCTCTGATTTTAAATCGTATCTATGTTTTTTGTACTATTTTGTTTTCTTTTAATCATATTACCTCAAAATCAATACAGATTTCAGTCATATAACTGTTTACGTATATAGTGTGGTTTTAAAATATCATGATGGGGGCACCACTATAGCAACTGCTTAATATTGTCATCATCATAATTGATTACTGTATTCCTCATGATAGAAGTATTTGATATTGCATGTTGGACATTCTGAAGCACATAGAAGGGAAGAAAGAGAATCTAAAATGGAGAATTCAGAGCATAGACTGGCATCACGTGACACGTAGAAATGAAGATTGAGAACTTATTTAAATATTCATTTTTAAATTAAAAACGAAAATGTATATAATATGAAAATATGAATTGTAGATTACAGTTTGATACTAATTTATTGATGTACATTGGTAATAAAGCCATTTAATTAAATGTGGAATGTAACTCTGCAAATGCCATGACAACATACACACTTTACCCCAACCTGTGCACTTAGGGCTAAGGTGACTGAAATATATATATATATATATATCAGTTAAACTGTAATAAATTCAGTTCTATTTTACTATTTTTCCATGCATTACATTCAAGAAGGTTTGTATTTTTACAAGCGTATTAGAACTTGTATTTAGTAAGTTAGAGAGTTATAAATAATTAACATATTTCACGAAATTAACTTAATTTTTATATTTTTTTCTTGTTAGATCCTTTAACAAAGGAGAAGGTGCGGCGGCATATTGCCGTCTCCAATGAAATGGAAGCCTTGCATAAACCGTCTAATCATGGCATGGGTGATGAGGTTTCAAGAAAAAAATCTGATTCATTGGAAACTAATGGCACTAAGGAAAATGATGAAAATATTCCACCCTCACCAAGGCATGATTCTATGTATCAACAAAGTGACTCAGATACTGAAAGTGTTAAATCTAACAGGTCTCAGACCAAACAACCAAAATTTGAAGCCTTTATGATGACAGGGGACCTGATTATCAATCTTAATGCTAAGACATCTCATTCGTGCTCATTATTATCTCAGAATCGAAGGATAGAGCCTTCATCATACATTCATAATTCAACACCAGCAAGTCCTGAAGAGTGTGAATATCGCTCTCGTGGTAAAGGAACAAAAAGAGAAGCCTCCAATTTTCATAGTCCAGTTTCAGAAAAGAAGGGTAGTTTTAGTTATAATAGCAGCTTTGTTAGGACTTCCAGAAGCGAGGACCATTTACAGAAGGCTTCTCTCACAACTGTAAATATTGATATTGATGAAGATATGGCTTCTTCTTTGAACACACTTCTTGATACTAAACAGGACAGTTCAAATGAGAGAATAGTATGGACTTATAATGCTCCAGTGAAACCAGGAGAATTACCTCTCAGCCCTCCAACATCTCCAACAAGTTGCTCCTCATCTTCTTCCAGTAAAACAGCATCCCCAGTGAAATCTGTAAGACACAATCACACAATGCAACCAGGTGAAACTGTTTTCTGTGTTGATAGTAAATTTGCAAATGGTGATAATGCATTTGATTCATCCCATAAACTTAAACAGATTGGTCAAAGAGATGATCTTAGTGAAACAGAAGGAAGTAGTGAAATTGTATCTGCCTTTAGTAGCTCAGATGATGCTGAACAACTCCCAGCTAGCAGCTCTGATCTCAGTTCTCCCATGGATAATCTCTCACCTTCTGAGGAGATAAAGCAGGAGGACTGGGTTGTAGATGTAAATTCCAGAGAAACAGACAGACACAATGAACTAGTCAAAAGAACAGTTAGTAGTCAAGAAGTGCCAACTCCAGGAAAGAATTCTCGTGACAAAAAAGTTAAAAAACTGTTACTGGCGATAATCGAGTGTGCATACATGCTGGTTCTGAATGGCCACGATCTCCAGAATCTAAAAGTAGTTCATCATCAACACCCAAACTTGAATCAAAACGTAAACTTGATAAAAGCATTGATCGTTCTCCATCAACAACTTCTGAAAGCACTGTTGAAGATATGCCATATCAAGAACTCAAAGATAATCAAGATGAAGAACCAACTTCCACAGCAACAGAAGGAGATGTACGACAGACTGCTTCCCCACCAACCGATGATGAATCAGATATTGATAGCCTTCATAGTTTTCATTACAGTCCAAAAGCCATAGATATGCCTTCTGCCTCACGACTGGCCAAAAGACTTTATAATCTTGAAGGATTTAAAAAAACAGATGTTTCAAGGCATTTGAGCAAAAAGTAAGTTTTAATTATTGACAACCTGCAAATAGTATAAAACATTTTAAATTATTTTTCATAGTATTTGCAAAAAAAGGGCATCTAAGTGTATCATCATATACTAATATCTATATAGAAACTAATTTTTAGTGATATTTTGTGATTCAAAAATGACTCGGGATTAACCTTTGGTATGAGAAATAATGAAAAGTTTAACATGTTTGTAAATTTTTTGAAATACATAAATGTGAGTGGTATATGAAAGGTGAAGATTGGTTATTAATATATTTGGTAATTTTGAGCCTTAATAAGGCCTTTTTTAATTTAGTCAAACTTTTTGACTAAAAAGTTAAGGGAAAATGTGCTATAAAGTTATTAGTTAAAATACATTTCAAAAATTTTCTAATGAAAGCTATCGTTTGACACCTCAGACTTTTAAAACCAAGAACACGCACTGGCACATGTTCAGAGAATTTCATACGCAATGTATGTATATGGATATGAAACCATATGTTTGACATTTTAATATTAAATAAAATTTAAAATTAAATAATCTTCAAAAAATATCATGTAAAGTGAAGAAATCAGGTCAGAAGTTTTCTAAAGGAATTTTTATGCAATAATTAAACCTGACATACAATTGTTAAAACAAATATTATACTCAATGCATGTGTAATTAATAAAGCAAGGTTATTTAAGTAATGTCTACCATATGCTTTGTCGTTCTGAAATATTTCTATGACACCCAACTAAAAAATAAATAAATCACTTATTAAAGTTTAAAAGAATAAAGATAATATATGAAACAGCTGTGGTTTTAAGCTGATAATTTAAAAATTGGGAATTTATGATCATATACATACAACTTTTTACTACATATACATATAATTTCTAATACACACACATATATATATATATATATATATATATATAGGTATGTATATACACATGTTTAACATTTTTAAAAATGTGAATGCTATAAATTAATATTCACAGATTTTCCTGGACGTGTAATATGATATATGATGCAAAGCTTGGATTTAAATTCTATTCTGTAAAAGCAGATGTTTGTAATGATGTACTGTCTAGTAAAATGGGAAAAGTGCATGGTCGTGAAACAAAATCACTTCAAAAAGACAGAGCTTTCAAAATTCACAAAAACAACAACAAACTATTTAACCTTCATTATAAATTTAAATTGAATTCTTTTAAATACTGTAATACCCAGATGTAAAACCATTTTTGCATAAAAATACTTAATTTTATCTATCCATGTGCTAGGATAGTTCAAACATTCAAAAAGGTTAATTATTTTGTTTTTGGTACTGTTTTCAAATACTAGCACAGAATGTCACCACACAGCACATTCACCTAGTTTGTAGCCTAAATCCAAAACAACCATATTTATTGATAGCGTGTCTGATTTAGCCTAAAGGTATATGAAAGACATTACTTTTATATAGGTGTATTTAAACTTTAAACATATGATAATCAACTCCATGACTTGTTTATACTTTCCACCTATTAGAACATGTGGATGTAACACATGTACAAGTTTCTGTGTATTTTTGTTAATGATTAGTATAATATACATGTATCTTTATAACTTACTACTGAAGGGAGAGAGTACATGTAAGATGTATGAACAGAACATGCCTGTTCTATTTATAAATTACTACTGAAGGGAGAGAGTACGTGTAGGATGTATGAACAGAACATGCCTGTTCACTTTATAACTTATTCTGAAGGGAGAGTGTACATGTAAGATGTATGAACAGAACATGCCTGTTCACTTTATAACTTATTCTGAAGGGAGAGTGTACATGTAAGATGTATGAACAGAACATGCCTGTTCTCTTTATAACTTACTACTGAAGGGAGAGAGTACATGTAAATGTATGAACAGAACATGCCTGTTCTCATATATATATGTTTAGTAGTTTCAAATTTTTTCTTTAAATGTGGTAATGATATTGTCTTTGATTAAAGAATAGCCATAGAGTTTAATTTTTCATAAAAGTATTAAACAATTCATTGGAAGGTTTTTGTATTCAGCTATAAACAACTTTGTAAGTACGTTTTGTAAAAATATCTATCACATATATAGAAGCTGTTTGTTTGAAAAGTTGCTATAAAATTATACTACGTGTAATTATTATCTGTGGTTGAATTTCTTACAATATTTAATATCATATGAGACTTGCATTTTTAAGTGTTTTTGGCCTTTTCATTGATTCACTGTGATGATGAGAATTTTCTTTGGTTTTGCTTTTTGTGTTAATCAGCACCTGAAAGATTCTTGTGTTTGGTCATAGGTGAAATTTGAATGTTTTCTTCTTGTAATTCTTATACATTAGTAAGTCTTGTAACTAAAATTTATGGTTAATAGTTTGTTTCTTGAGTAGTGGTTAATTTATAGTACATGATTTCATGGTTGCTCAGCTTCCATCTTTCATAGCAATACATCAGTACAGTTATGTTTTTATGATAGTTATATAACACAGAATTAACACTGTTTTATTGTAACTGTTTTTAACTGTAATTTTTGACATCCTTGTCTACCTCCTTACTGTTATTTATTGTATGTAATGGCAGTTTACATACTATACTTCCCAAGTTAACTGTGCTTACACTTAATATAGAGTCTTATATTTACTTATAATTATAAATAGCATTTAAGGACGATGTAAATTTATTTGATATATTTATGATTAGTTATTTCAGTATTCTGCTAACGTAATGGTACATGGTAACAGTTTGTCTGCCAACATCACCCTAAAGCCAATTTAAGCATTATTCATTTATGCTTAATTATATCAACTTTGTTTTTCCCTATTATTACCTTGCAGCAATGACTTCAGTAGAGTGGTGGCAGAAGAATATCTCAGATATTTTGACTTTACCGGTGATACCTTGGATGTTGCTCTCCGAAAGTTCCTCAAACAATTTTGTCTAATTGGAGAGACACAAGAACGTGAACGAGTGCTTGTCCATTTTTCCAAACGTTATCTGGACTGTAATCCTGGGTTTCTTAAGTCACAAGGTTGATTGCATGTATTTTTATTATATATTTCATGATTTTTAGCTATCAGGAATTCAGTGTTGTACATATATATATTTACCCTTAGAAAGCATACTGTACCAATATTAAACAAGGGTTTAGAAAATTATTTTTATCCTTCAATTACTATTAAGTGAAAACTTGTAACACCATGTTATCATATTTATAACCTCTGCTGTAATTTCAAAATTGCACATAACTATATCAGAACAGAGTATTGTTTACAGGTATACAATTAAACATAGTAAAGTATTTTAAATTTATAATTAATAAAAAATTAAGATATGAAAAATTAACCATTTTAACTTACATGATGGCATCAAAAATATGATTACTTTAGTTGGAAATTATTATATCAAAACATTTACCAGACAGCTAACTCATAGCCATGGTAACTGTAGATACAGCTTTAAGTATGAGAGAAAGGATCACAGTTAAACTGATCTTATTTTACAGATGCAGTCCACACTTTGACTTGTGCAGTGATGTTATTAAATACTGATTTACATGGTGAGGTAAGGCAACAAAGTACCACTTTTGTTACCCTATATTGATTAACAAGTCATAGCTTATACCTGTAGCGTGTCTTTTAAGTTAGTTAACTAATCTGTGATCATGGGATTTTTTCAACAAAAATGTGCTTATATTTATGTTTTCATTTACTCCTCAGTAAATGTAATTGCAAATGGGCTTTGTACAGACATGAAGTTAAATTACATCTTTGGCTGTTTACTCATTCATAAAAGTATAGGTGGGATATTAGCTATTGTCATCCATTGGCCTATTAGCTGTAACTTATCTGTGGTTGAGACCAGATTTCTTTTTTCATTCAGCTCTGTTCACATATGATTACTGATTTTTCAGGTATTATTTGTTTGTGAACTTTGTTTCAGGTTTTTAAACTGTTTAAAACCACAAGATACATGTTTCATTATGTAACTTTGCATTCACATTACTAGTCTTTAGAAACAAGTGATAAAACTGTATGATTATCAACTAAGTGTTATTTAAAAGAAGATTTTAGTGTGTGGTATTGATTTGTTTGTTTAAGATGGGATTAACTAACGTATGTTGAGATAGAAAGTCTTTACTAAAAGTCTAAAAGGACAAGTGAAAAAAAAACACCAATTTATGTAGTAGTATCTGTCAATTAGAAAAACTGTTTTTTAAACACAAGATACATGTATGTGTTTCTTTTTGTTCCACTTTTGTAAGATAGTATTAGCAGTGTAGCACATTTATTGTCTATTTTAAACACATAGTTTCAGGTATTCTATATTTTAACAGAAACTTGTTTTAGGTTACATATATTTTATTATTTATTAATTTTTTGCAGACTGTTGGTCGCTTAATGACATGTGTGGAGTTCATTGAAAATCTCTCTGAGCTGAATGATGGGGAAAACTTTCCCAGAGATGTTCTGAAAGCTCTGTATCATTCCATTAAATCCTCCCAATTGGAGTGGGCAGTGTAAGTGTTTTTATCATGGTTTGTAGTTTAAAGTTAACTGCCCATTGCTGGTATTGGTAATTATTTATTTATTAAGGACTTGTGGACCTGAATGTGAATCATAAATATTGTGCAGGTTGTATTAGACTGTAAATAAATTGGTAATTGGTTATTTGTCTGCATGAAATATTAACAACATACATAAAGCATTTTATAAGTACGAGTGTGGGTAACTTATATAATAAACTAAAATATAGGGCTGCATTACCTTTTAAAATACTAATTATAAAATAATGTCATTACTTTATATGTGCACAGTGTGACACTTGCAGTATGATCATTACTACACTGAACTTTACACTGCCCACAGAAAGCCTAAGGTGTACCTTTCACACATAGACCTAACAAAAAACTTCCACAGTGACTTATGTCTATTTGTAAGTACTCCATTGTACATGTTCATAAACTTGAAACCTCATGTTAATGCAAGTTTTACTGAAACAATTTTGATTTATTCTTTCATAAATGACACAGCATGAAGTTTTGTTGGGGAGATGCATTTATTTTGAAATAAATCTACAAATTGTCAATGTACTAAACTTTTATTTTTTTCGAATATTTTTTTTTATCTGAAAAGTCAAAATTACACACATAGCTGAAGATTGTAACTCTTGATAGTGAATTTTTTAGTTATAAAATAAAACAAAAATCTTTTAAGTGAATAATTACTAAAATAGGTTTACACAAGTAAAAAAAAAAGCTTGTAAATCAGGAAACATTTTCACAAAAACAAAAGAAATCATTTAAGTGATTAGTTCATTTATACAAGCCAAAAAAGAAAAAACTTGTAAATGAAAAAATTTACTCCTACATTTATTTATAACAACTTCACTAAACTTTACATATAAATAATTGAAATTAAATACTAGATTTAAAGTTTATATAAAGAGGGCAAATCAAGTAAAAGTGTGGAGAGGATAAAATATGTTCTTCACTAGAATTCTTGTCTGTGTCGCCTGTCTAACCCTAAAATTGGGAGTCAATCATACAGAAATTAGTGGCTGTTTTGGTCATCATAAAGTCCAGCAAATAATAAAAAGCACTAAAATGATAATTTAGTATTAGAGCTTTTGAACAAAACAACTTTTGTATTCATTAATTCACTTTTTTCACAGAAATTTTCAATTGAAAATGAGTCTTTCCCCACATTGGTGAAAATTTTGGTGAAAGTCTATAGCAATTTGCAAAAAAGTTTTGTTTGGGAGACTTTTTTTTTTTTTTT
>NW_013665649.1:144164-148963 GCF_000517525.1 Limulus polyphemus | reverse complement strand
ATATATATATATGATTAGTAATATAATTATAAATGATAAAATATAACATTTATATATTTTTCCTTGAGATGTACGTAAAGTTTATTGCATAGTTAGACCCACCTGACTTTATAAAATGAATGCATGTGGAATATTATATAGAGTAATAAACAAATTAGAGTTGTTTGTGGAATAGGATATTTTGTATATGTTATTTTAATCAAATGTAACTCTTGACCTGTCCTGGAAGTCATATTTGGATCTATATTACATTAAATAAACTTGTTTGTAAGTTATTTTAAGTTATATGCTGACATGTATGCTTAGATTAACAGGAGGACTCCCAAAACAAATAAAATACTATAAAATAACTGTTTCCTTTCATGAAGTATCTCATGACAAATGATAGATCCATGTTGTCATTTTTCAGTCATATATTGCAGTATTTTTAATTTCTTCAGTGTTAACTGTGGTCTGTTTTGAAGAAATGCTCTGTAGTTGCTACAGTTTTGTCATACATAAGGAGATCCTAACATAAAAGTTGTAAAGTAACATTTAAAAGAAATGCTAGTACTTTTTATTTTTTTTAACCAGTAAAGTTTATATTAAAAAAATTGTAATTTCACAGTTGTTTTTTTGGGCAATGCATTTTCCAAACAATGAATTATAGAAATTAATTTGAGCAGAAACTCATAAAACTTTTCTATGAAACCCTGATTTTTTTTCTTCAAAACATACATTGCATTCAAGTTTATATCCAGATTGTGTACTTTTTTAGGCAATAATGCTGATTTGAGACTAGTCAAGACTTACATGGAACTTGGACTACCCACTGTCAACTTTGAGTTTATAATGTCTGAAAGAAATCAGGTATATTGATAACTTTCAATAAATGTAAATTGGTTCTCCTTTTATACTTATCTTTCTTTTCCTTCTAACTGCTTGTAACTAAATTCTTTACATGCACATGCCTTAATACATATTTATAGATTTCAGTCAAACAACCATGTAAAAATCAAATAAAGTTGTATATGTAGTTGTAGTGTAGACTAGTAAAAATATGATACAATTTGCAAAGTGGGGATAGTTGGATGTACATATACAGTGTATTTCTTATTTTTTACTTCTGTGCAATAATAGTTGTTTTTATGCATGATGTTTGATTGAAATTTATTTAAATATTCATAGTTGCTGTCACGTTAAATCATATATTGTGTAAAAGCAGTTATTATTTCATACGTTTTCATAGAATAGAAACTGCATGCTTGTAAATTATCCATTTAGTGTGTTTATTTGCCTGTTTTTAAGTTAAAGTTATCAGGACTTATGGCTTAGAATGTTATGAAATTACAAGGGAGTGCACATAATACATTCACAGTTTCTACTTTAGCTGTAATTACTGTGTCCAGTTTCCATCATTCTTAGTCACAGTAATCAGCAATTTTGAAGTGTTAAAATGACTTGTTTCTGGGCATCAAGTTTATAACAAAAAACTAACTAGGTTTTTTACTGTAGAAGTGAGAGTTTACAACAATAACAAAATTTTTCCATAAAATGTAAGTTATCCAGTTGTATTGACAAAGTCTTTACAACAAATGTGTTATTCTCTCAAACTATATCACGCCATTTCTTTGTTATATAAAGTAGGGTTACCTGCTTGATTCCTTGATAGAGAAATAAATTTTTCCCTGTTGTGTTGTTTTTTTTAATGTGAATTGTACTGCTTCGTAAAATTTTCTATCTCATCAGTTCTCAGTTTATGGGCTCCTTTCAGGTGGTCCATGAAAAGGTTGCATAATTATGGAAAGAAAGTGGCAGCATATTGTATAAATCCACTCATGGTCCACCAAGATAAAAAAAAAAAATTCAGTGGTTCGTGCATAATTAATTTGTATTGGTTATTGATTTTTGTAGGACATGAAATTTTAGCTTGTAATTTTACCAGATTATATTTTTGTGAATTCTTGTTGCCTTTTAAAAATGTGTGTGATTTGATGTTTTGAGTGAAGTTTTTTCTATTCCTTTGATCTTATTCTGGTCTAGTTAGTGTTGTATAATTTGTTTTCTTATTAAATTATGTGACATAATCCAATACATTCATTCAACATTCTTCATTACCATTGTCTAGTAAGAGGTTAAACTTAATAACTTATCCTCTCCCCCCTAAAAAAAGGAAAACAAATACTCGTATATGCAGCTTCAAAAGTCATAAGTAATCACCTCTTTGCCAAACTGTGTTTAAATGTTTTATTGGTTTTGTGTTTTATTTACAGGGAGAAACATTTGGAGATTTTGAAGTGATGACAGATAGACTAGTATCAGAAATAACATACCACATAGAAGTTTCTGGTTTAATTCCTGCCAAGATTAGGTGTGACATTAAACTAATTATCAGTCATTTGTATTTGTGAGCTTCTTTTGTTTATCAGGTTAATTATCTTTAAGTTATCTTTGGTTCAGAAAAACATAAAAGTGTTTTTCTTTTTACTGAAATTTTAATTTTATTATAATGTTATGTGGGGTTTTTAAGTGGCATTTCTAACATGTTTTGGTGGTTCAAGTAAATAGTGGACTATTGGGAAATATCATGCTCAGTGTTTAATTAATTGCATCTTCCTTGTTTAAATCTAGAGTACTAGATTAAGTAGTAGCTGTGTGTAATTATATGTAGAAATAGACTTTCTAACATTTAAACATTTTTACATGTACTATTGTTTTCTGAGGCACAGTAAATCATCTGGTTAAATTGGAGCTCATTTAGTTAATCTACATATAAAAAAATCTACCAAACTGATGCTGGTTTATATGTTCATAATTCAATTTTTGAGCTATGATTCAGCTGTTAACATCTAAAGAAAAACCTTTTCTTGCCAGTTATTTTTATTTAAAATTGCTGTAGTCTCTCTCTTATTATGATAATTGCTTATGTGATATACTACATATTACTGCTGATACATTGTGAAACTGAATTGGAAATTGTAATTACAATGTAAAGTCTTTGCAGTGTTTTATAAGACCCTTAAAACTGTATCTTTATAGTTTTATTGGCCATTCTTTGGGAAACATAATAATTCGCTCAGCACTAACCAGGCCCGAAATGAAGCCCTACCTGCACAGTCTTCATACTTTCCTGTCTCTTTCTGGACCACATCTGGGAACATTGTATAACAGTAGTGGACTGGTGAATATGGGTAGGTTAGATGTACTCATTATTTAATTTCTATGATGCATATTGGTGTATAGAAGACGTTTTAATACTAGAAACAAATGACCTTATAACACCAGATTTGTTATTTTTCTTTAATTTGCCACTCAATGTTTTGCTTTTCAGGAGCATTCCACTAAAACACATAACTGAAGTTTTGTACTGTCAGTCACAGTTTGTGTTTTAGTGGAATGCTTCTGAAGAAACTGTAAAGCTAAATGTTGAGTGTCCAGTTAAAGAAAAATAACAAATTTGGTGTTATATGGTCATGTATCTCCAGTATTAAAGTTAAATATACTATTATGCTAGTCTGATAAGAAAGTTATTGGAGATGAAAGGGTTAGAGACAACGTGATTTTCTACTGTAAGAAAATTGTTCTATAACATCTTGGACCTGAAAGGATGAAATAACTAGGCTTTAGTACTAGAGACATTTTTCTATTGAAAGCAGTGCACTTGAGTTTGAAATATATATGTTTGTCCCTTTTTCCAGTATATCAAGTAGTATTTTGATGCTTAGGGAAATGATCTTTTCCAGCATGACAGATTCACTGTACTGCAAAATATTTTGTATCTCTATGTTATTGAGTAACATCTTTTTCATCAGTAATTACGATGAAATACTTTATTTTGTTATTGACAAGACTGAATTCTTCCTTTAATATGATGAAGCTAGTGTAGTATGAAGTAATTTATCATTTTGGCTCTAAATAATTAAAAATTTATAACATTTTTCCTAGCGTCAAAGATGTAGTCTTGTACAAAATATGTACTCCAGGATTTTAGTTCTGAAAGAGTTATCATGGGGTGAGTTCTTTAGTACCAGTGATGTATTTTTGTGTCTTCAAACTGGAAGTGCTAGAATCAAGAAACACTCTTTAGTTTCAGATGTGTACTGTAGCATCCTATCATTGAGGATTTTACAGTAACAATCTGCTTGAAGCTTCCATTACTTGTTGTATAGTGTTCTGTTATTTTTGCATGTGATTGTGGTCAGACTAATGTGGCTCTTGTAACTTATAGAAAGCTTCAGTCCAGATATAAAATCAGTTAGCCAACAAAAGAAAAGTTTTAAGTGCAAGTTATTACATGTACTAGCTCTAGCTCTGAACTATAGGTTTTTACTTATTGACTTTTTTCGTTGATTCTCAAATTTAAGCTAAAGCATGATATCAATTCATGTAAAAGCATTTTCTGATTGATCAACTCAAATTGTTATTCATGAAATGCAAGCAAATGTCTTTTTTTGATCAGACAACTTTTGTCTTTGATCTCGCCTAAGTTTTATTTTATTTCTTGTGTAAAAATTGAGATCATGAATGATGTGATGGGATGAGATTAGTCAGTATGCACTCCCAGCTTAGTGGTAGTTTTAACCACCAGGGAAAAACAACAACAAGTATATCAACAAGATTAAAATCTGGTCCAAATTAACAATACACATAAACACTATTTATGTTTTACAGTGACGATAATGCTTTCTCATCCTGTCTTTTACTGCAACAAGGGTTCAAGGATTTTTAAGTTAATTATATATACACCTGGAAAAAAGTTAAGCACCCCCGTGTTTTTTTCAAGTGATTCAGATTCGCCGTTCTTGTGACTGATTACAAAT
>NW_013665649.1:138097-143333 GCF_000517525.1 Limulus polyphemus | reverse complement strand
ATTTGTAATCAGTCACAAGAACGGCGAATCTGAATCACTTGAAAAAAACACGGGGGTGCTTAACTTTTTTCCAGGTGTATATAAGGTTAGATTGTTAGACTAAACACACAAAACATTTGCATTGTCTGTGGTGCTTGTGTGTTTTCTGCTAAGAATGATTTAACTAATTTATTAAAATATAGGATGATGCTCTGATATTTACAGGCTCTTCATCACATGATCAGTGTAGTTTAAGGAAGGAAGGGTAAAATTTCCCATAGTGCACAGGGCCCCAAAATTAGTAACTCCTTTTTAATACTGTTAATATGAAACTAAATAAATTTGTTGACATCTTTATTATTTTTAAAGCTAATCTAATGATATTTTGAATTGAACCATTTCTTCCTTTAAAAGAAGAGTTTTAATTTATTTAAACCACAATCACTATTATTAGTACTTGATGATGATTAAGTTTTGTTTTAACCCTCTGCCTGTGCTTTCAGTTTAAATTACAAGTCAGTTGGCATAAGAAAGAATTGTTTCAACTTTGCTTGAGCTGGCTGGTTGAATGCTTTAATTATATCTGGCATTATTTTATGGTGAAAAAGTTGATGTGAATATATGATTTTGATAAAAGGTACTAATTTTTTGGGCTGACCATGGTCTATTGGCTAACATGTTGAACTGTGAATCTGAAAGTTCATGGTTTGTGTCCCATTGGTACAAAATTGTGCTCTGCATTTTGAAGCTGTGAGTATGTTATAAAAAATGGTAGTCAAATTTTTTTGACTAAGAATAGTCTCAGAGTTTGCAGTGGGTGCTGTTGACTAGCTACTTTTCCCTATAGTCTTATTTCAAATTTAGGGATGGCTAAAGCATTTAGTCAAAGAAAACAAACTAAAGTTTTCTTGTGCTTTCTAATAGTGATATGTTTTTATATAGACATGAAAAGGGTTACTAAACAGTCTGTGAAAAACAAATTACTGCTTGGTAAAAAGTATGGGTAAAACATCAACAAGCTGTGTACAGGATCTTATCTGTCATTTTATGTTGATTTTGAAATAATTTGAGCTGACTAAACTGGAAGATTAAGTCTCGTTGATCACAATCTGATTTTGCACTGTAGGTTTGACATTTTAAATGAAAAATCTAATTTATCATAAAAATAGTACATCATTGACCTTTTGAATAAAAGTCATACTCTACTTTTGTACTTAAACAGTGAAAAAAGAAAGAGGTGTTACATTGAAAACTGATAAGATTTTAATAGAGAGAGCCTGTCATGTTATATATATATATTGCAGACAGAGGCATATCTTGGCATTTGCAAGTATGCCTGAGCATAACATTGAAATTTCAAGATACAACTTTTCTTTGATTTTAAAGCTTAATCTGACTTTTTTCTCTCAATAATATTTAGAAAAAATACCAGTAATCAAAATGTATATTTGCAATAGGTCACCTTTATGGTTAATTTCTTATAGATTATTTATTCAAAAAAAAAGTTCATCAGAGTGCATCATTTAAAGTTTAAATTTCAAAGATTTTCAGGGAAGGGCCCCCCCTAGACTTCTACTAGTAGTGGGGAGGAACCTCCTCCTATACTCATTGCTTTTGTGTAATTCAAATTTATGCATAGCTGTTTTCATACAGCTTTTTTTCCATATTAAATATAATCGTCAAGAAAGATCCTAGGCCTAGAAATAGTGCCAATTTATCTTGAACATCACATATCTTAAAGATCACTACCTAAATAAAGTTATAGTGTGCAGAAATAATATAAGATGTATACAGAGGAATTATAATTCAAAATTTTAACATTTTTATCGAAAAATATGAAGTTGTAAAGGTTTTGATGAACGTAGTGAATAATATAGTTTTGCATCCATTAATTTTCACAGAAGAGTTTACAGTGTAAAACTTATAAAGTAGTTATTGTGAGAAAAAATTGTTTTTCTCAAAATTTATCATAAATAATAATCTTAGGACTAAATTATCTAGCTTTGGTTGAACACTAGCAGTGTATCTTTCTTAAGAAGTGAAAAATTTTAAAACTTAATTTGTTATTTGGTATTATCGATTCATGATAATCACATTTTTCTGGGGAACCTATTTTAAATTACCTTGGTGACTAGAATTTTTTCATTTGCTTTCAGTTGTTTTACAATAATTCTGTTGACCGAGTAAATGTACTGTTTCATGTTCTTTAGGAATGTGGTTCATGCAGAAGTGGAAAAAATCTGGCTCACTTCTTCAGTTGGGTATGAGGGATGCTACTGACTTGCAGGAAACGTTTTTGTACAAACTTAGCAAGAAACCAGGTGAAGGGAAAGATTTAATTTTTTTTCTCCAGTTATTAAAGCTTTGTTTCTTTAATTACATGCCAGGGTCTGAAAAAAAGTAACATCTTACACTTGTTCTAAGTTGAACTTATACTAAAATATAAAATATTTTAATTCTTAAAATAACCATTTCTAAGTTAAAAAGAAAAGGATCACCCTTGCTTCAAAATGACTAATTAATTGAAGATGGACATTTATTGTAATAAATAAATAGTTATTATAAGAGATAAAAACAAAGCATTATAGTATTGACATTGTATTATTGTAAATTACTATAAAATAGAAAATAAATTAAGAATGTCCAGGACTACATCTTATGAGTATTATAAATACTCACAAAAGCTTTCATTTAACCAATAAAGAGATAATTTTAACTGGGCACTCTTAAGTATAGGGATTGAAAATTAAAATATTAAGGATTAACCCAACATTTATCTTTGAGTTAAACTGATTTAGTGCTACTAATTCAGCTTTTAAGTAAATCTACTGAATTACTTTTATATTTTGGCAATGTTTAGCAGTGTTTTTTTTCAGAGTCTTAAATGTTTAAAATGGTTTTTATAATGGTTATCCTATAAACAAAAAGTGCCCAGTGTACTTTTTCAAAAGTTAATCTGGCAACTGATAAATTTTATTGGACCTTGAATTAAAGAAATATTTATTTTTATCCAATTGTATAAGCTAAAAAAATGGCCAATTGATGATTGTAATCCACTTTTTACTTCCCACTTGACAAAGAGTTGACCAGAGTAGTTTGTACTGTAGTATGACTTACCAGATGTTGATAAACCAGTGTGCTTTATGTTCAAACTTGTATATTTCAGATCTATAATGCTTTCTTAACCCAATGGCTTGAATGATAGTAATCTTACGGACTTGTAACACTATACAGAATATCTTTGGATATTTGGTTTGCTCCGTACATAAACTAGAAAATTTGACTACCTATTGAACTTATGACATGAAAAATGTCTTTGCATTAAGGAGTTTTGTTCACAAGCAACTTAGTTTGAATGTAAAGCAGTGGGCTTTGCCTTAATTGTTGAAAATATCAGTCAAACTTTTGCACAGGAAGTTCCTTTGTAATATTGCTATTTCAAGTACTTAGGTGAAGTGCCCATGGTCAGGTTAAATTTTTAAAGCTATTTCTAAGAAAATATAAGCTTATAGTCAAAATGGAGAGGTATTGTAATGATTGAAATGACTTATCGATATTTTGTCTTTGCAGTACCCCAGTCATAAATATTAAAGGTTGTTGTTTTCTTTTTGGAAGGTTTTACCTTAACCTTGGTATTGTCACATTAGCAGTAATCTTTTATATATTTTCTTTAATATTCAAAACTACTATTTTATAATTTGAAGTAATTTTTTTATGTGACCTTTAGAAAGTTGGCTCGAATTAATTAATCGTTAGTTCATGTCAGGGAATAAATTTTATGTTAACAAAACACAATGATTAGTGTCTTGTAGCTGTTTTTTTGTGCTTTATCATGATCTTAGTGGTACATTATTTTTTTAAAAGTAGGTTTTATAATAGAGATGTCTAGAGTGTATATTTCAATGTCAAGTATGCTTAGAAGTGCTGAACCAAAGTTTATATTTTGTCCTAAGGCTTAGAATATTTCAAAAATGTGTTGCTCTTTGGTTCATCTCAAGACCGGTATGTTCCATCTCATTCTGCTAGAATTGAGCTCTGTAAAACTGCAGTTAAGGACACTTCAGTACAAGGTTTGTGTTTTGTTGAATTTGAATTTAATTTATTTTATTTAGAGAATTTTCTTTTTAGAAATGGGTTGCATAATTTTATACAATATATTTTTTTTTTAAAAGACACTTTCCATCTAATAGTAGGTAAGTACACAATACCTTGTAATCTAAAATAAAGTTTAGGTCCTCTGTCATGGAGCAGCACCAAATTTATGTGGATATAAGTTTTGACACTTTAATGTGTCCTTTTCAGTCCAAGGAGGCCCGGCATAGCCAGGTGGTTAGGTAGCTCGACTTGCAATCTGAGGGTTGTGAGTTCGAATCCCCTTCCCACCAAACATGCTCGCCCTTTCAGCCATGTGATGGTCAATCCCAATATTCGTTGGTAAAAGAGTAGCCCAAGAGTTGGCGGTGAGGGGTGATGCCTAGCTGCCTTCCCTCTAGTCTTTCACTGAGAAATTAGGGACAGCTAGTGCAGATAGCCCTCGTGTAGCTTTGCGCAAAATTCAAAACAAACAAACAAACAGTCCAAGGTTTGTTTGTGAGAGAAAGGCATATAATGTTTATTTTACAAGAGAAGTTCCAAGTCGTATGATGTCAGAAAAGGGTTCAATTTAAAGTGACCTTTAGAGGTGTTGAAATTGGGCAACCTTTGAATTAACAAACTTTCCACAATTCTTCTTTTGACATAATTTTTAGTTTTATGTATTATTCTTGCTGATTTTCTGGTTGATTTATGAACAAGATTCCTTGTGTGTAGAAAAATAAAATTGACAAATGTTCAAAAGAAGTATGTCATATAAAGCTTCCCAGCTAGATATGAATATTGTAAATCTGTAGTCTTATAGTCATACAGATATAAAAGATGTATCATTAGGTTATGGTCTCTCATTTTCTTTCAAAAATGCTGGCCTTGACTTGATATTGAATGTTGTTAAATTGCCCAAAGATGGTGATAATTTGAACTTTTTAACTTCCTTATGTTTTTCCAGATTGTATCTTTTTATTATATAATTTATGTATGTCTCTTCTAGCTTTTATATAATTCATCATGTCTTTGTTTTCTAACCTCTTTCTAAATTTATTTAAATTTCTTCTTATTTGTCTCTCTTTTCCTCCTTACACTCTATGTCGCCCCCCAGTGGCACAGCGGTATGTCTGCGGACTTACGACGCTAGAATCCGGGTTTCGATACCCGTGGTGGGCAG
>NW_013665649.1:125023-138087 GCF_000517525.1 Limulus polyphemus | reverse complement strand
CAAACACTCTATGTCAAGTCAACCATCGCCTTTCCATTTTTTCATCTCCATTTCCTCCATATTTTATTTAAAATCTTCAGTTCTTCTTCTGCATCTTTTATTTGTTATGTTTCTTCCCATTTGCTTTCTACTTTTTTTTTTTTTTTTTACATAAAATATTCTTTCTTCCCTTCTATCCACTTCATTCTTTCCCTTTTTTCTTTTAAACTTTTATTTTTGGGTTTGTTTTGTTCTACTGTTTTTGTTGTTTTTTTCCTCTTCATTGTATCTTAGTGTTTTTCTTTATCACTTTATTTGTTAATGATCCCAGATACTTGATTTCATATGTTTACAATGGAAATATAAAAGTTATTTTTACCTTTTTTTTAAATTTTAAATTTGAACTGAACTTGCTATTATGTTTTAGAAATTACATCAGCTAGAAGTTTGGCTTGTCATAGTTAGATATTTTACTCTTGCTTTTTGAGCAACAGATCCTTTATTGTTTGAAAACACTACTTCATTCATTCTGCTGTGTTTTAGATATATTCTAGGATAATAAATCAAATATATATACAAACAAAACAAAATTGATTTTCCTATCATCAGGAGCAGTATACAGAGAAATGGTTAAAAATATCCTTCAACCCATCTTGGATAAGCCACATGTCAATTTTATCCGCTATGAAGTTCATCATGCTCTGCCCAGTAACCCTAACTCTCTGATAGGTCGAACAGCTCATATTGCTGTTCTGGACTCTGAGTTGTTCATTGAAAAGTTTCTGGTTGTGTGTGGACTGAAGTATTTTAGCTGAAAAGCAAAGAATACAGTTTGAATGAAGGACCAAAACAGTAGTATCATACAGTAGTTCGGGGTCTTGTTTTTTGCATAATGGTGTTATGTATTTGCTTATGTTCATGAATGTAATTTAATCCCTGTCAGATCATTACATTTTGTTTGATAAGAATCACAGCAAGTATGTGAGTTATATTTTATGAAAGATGTTGTTGAATGAAATAAAATTTACATTCCATAGTTAAAAGTAGGTTTCATGATAAGTTATTTATATTTATTGTTTGAAATTTATGTAGATATTTTTGTGAAATTATTTTGAGTGTCTTCTATAATGTTTGAAACATCATGCGCCCAACTTTGTTTTTTCAATTGAAAGTATTGGAAAGGTTATGTTTGTGAATTATAAATATCTTTGCCATTTTTATTGCTGGTAGAAAATTTCTTTTGATGTGTTGAAAAAACTGTGTTATCAAGAAAATAGTTGTAGCACAGTGGTTTTTGTGTTCCTGATAAGCTTTGAAGTATAACCCTAAAATGAAATAGTATAAAAACAATATAATCATTAGGCATTTTATTTACACTAAATAGCCTATTTCTGTGTAAATTGATTTAATAAATATTGAACAAACGTATGAAATTTAAATAGTAAGGTCTACAAGTTTTTCATTTTCTAGCTGTCTGTCTCATAGAATGTTTTATGATACACAGATTTCTGGAAACTTGTATTTTAGAAAATTTAAATGTTTTCTTTTTAAACTGTTCATTTAAAGTTTAAAAAAATTATTTCAGAAATTTATGAAGATAATTATTTATTGAAAAAGGCATTTATTAAAAATTTTTTTGTCTATTCAAATTTTTGATTTATACAAATTTTCAAGTGATCTTGTTTGGTGTGTTATTGGTTGATGTGTAAGTTTTTTTTCATGCAATATTATTCAGAGTTCCTGTATTTTATGTTTTATATTGTGTCAGTTAATGTTAATTCGAGAACTTTAAAGTGCAGCTTTTTTTGCGTTTAGATTGTAATTTTTGATGAACTTGAAAGCACATCTATTTTGCACATAATTGGACTTTGTTTTAAAGGAAAATAACTTACAATATCTGTATATGCATATATTTGAAACCTGCTACTTCAGGCTTTCATACGAAACATGTATGTTCTTTGAATGTAATAGTTTTGTTTTTGAGAACTGTTGAAAAATGTTATCTCATTAAAAGTTTTCTGTGCTGTGCATTTAAGGTTTGGAATATTTTTTTATGAAATTTGTTAGAAAAACTATAACACAAGAAAGGAATTTCTTTATTTGTTTGCCTCAGAGAAGAAGTTTTTCTACACTTGTATATGTCTTATAAGTGCTATGAAGTGGTACAATGTTTGAAATCTAAATTGCTTTACATGTACTTCTGTTTCAGAATATCTATCTTTATGCCAAGAGAGATCTTGCATATAGTCTGGTTTTATTATGTGCACATAATTAAACTTGGCTTTAATGCAAGATTTCTCTTAACATATAAGTATAATAACATTAAATCAGCTTTGAGTGCTCAAGTTTGTTTTTATGTATTTTGGACTTATACTTGCTGCATTTCATTTATATATGTGGCACATTTGTTCCATTGATAAGAGATACCTGATCAACACTGTCTATATGATATTTCTAGAAATACAGTTAATTCTGCTGTTTGATCATATCAAAGCAGAGTTTCAACTGTATTCTGATAGATTTAATAGTAATCTTTCATAGTATACTTTATTTCCATGCATTTAGTGTTAAAGTACAACACTGTTTACAAAAATTTCTTTGAAATTAAGAAGATTATGTTCTAGTATTTTACACAGATAAAATTACATGCTAGTTTCAAATATCTCTTCGTACTTATCCATTTTTGCCAAGTTTCAAGTTAAGTTACTACAGTGCTGGAAAAGTAGTTAAAAATTTTAGAAGCTTTATTCATGTCAATCCACACACTACTCGCCTACAAGCATATATATTGTTTATAAGCCTTTGGTGATCTTTTCTTAAAAATGATTCAGATAAAAACTTTACATTTCCTTTAGTTTTTTCTTATACTGTATTTCTTCTAAATGTGATATTTTGGTGTTAACTTGTGGTCACCTTGTATATCTCATACATGAAACATTTGTAGAAAAAAACATTAATCAATAAAAAAAAAGGTTTAAAGCTATTGTTACTGAGATACTTAAAAAAGATCCTTTAAATTTTCATGTTGTACAAACAAAACATGGATTTGTATATTAACATTTTTAGTTTTATTATTTGATTCTATGTGAATTTATAATAGTTGTAATGTTTGATGAATTATTTTATATTTTAACTCTCATTGGAATTGTAGTTTTTTAAACAAAGTTTATCTTAGGGTGATTGATTTATTTACTGATTTTTCAGAAATTCTCCTCATCACTCAGCACCACAAACAGCTGTTACCTCACACATACTGCTATATATATATATATATTCCTCAACAAGCCACAAGTCTTGAACAAAGCTCCCACTCTTACATGTGTTAATGTGTATTGCATCAACCTGTGATATAATCATCATTAGACCACAGCCTTCCACCAATAGGAGGGTGACACAGCCTCCATGTGCAGTAATTTTCATGAGCATTAGCATATGAACACAGGCTTATTTTTTCCTTGGCACTACTTGTCTTTGGATGTTTTCATAGGATTTTTCAGAATTTTCACACTTATTGTTTTAATCTTTTGTACTATTCGTCTTGTAGTCTTTATTTTCTTAATTGTTTTGATTATGTGAAAGAATGATACTAACTTTTAAAATTACCAGTGAGCACTTTCATTCAAATTATCTTCAATTTGATCTTCTTTTAATCAGTTTTGTACTTTTAGAGACATGTATAATTGTCTGTTTCTGTTGTTTCTTCTAGTAGTATCAGAATCGTCATTAGGCCTATGCGCCATTGCAATACCTGATTCATTTTCTTTTTCACTGATAAAAAGTCTGTCTTCCTCAAATTTTGCAGAAACAGACCATTACAATATCAGTTTTGTGGATTTTCTGGATTATGTACTTATGTTCCTACATCTCTCAAGGTTTTTAACAATCCTTCACTAGAGTCTTCCAATATTATAGTGGTGACTAGAGATACTTATGGTCAGTGATATTAATGTCATTTTGCACTAGGTGGTTATTTCATTCTGATTTCAGATCCAGGATTCCTGACATCCTGCTATTGTTACTTTGGCTGTGCTTGACCCTATCTTGTGAGTGTTTCACCACTGTTATTTTCAATGCTTTTGCTTCTTATTTCATCTTCCTGATGTGGTTCAGGTAGTCACACTTTTGCTCTTCACTGCTTCGATTCCACATTTCTGTGTCTTTTGTTGTTTTTTTTCCAGTAATTTTGTGATTGATTCTCAGACTCCCTTGTTGTTGAATGAGCAACCTTCATCTGATTTTTTCTTTCAGTTTAGGGATCCCTGTTTTTCTTTCCTTTTTTCTTTCTCTCTATCTACTCATTTTTATTTGTTACTTGACCATATTCATTCTCATGCTTCATCTTCATTTGGAGGCTTTTTGTCATATTCCTACCAGTTTTAGTGGGGCAACTAGCACATACATGTTTTCCACCTTACCCTAAGTTTTTTTTTTCTTCTTTGTTTCTGGGGTGTTCTTTGTCAGCTTGTTTTATATTCTGACTTTAATCCCTTTCAATCTCTTTTCCAGGACTTCTGTCTTGCACCTTTTCTTGTGATGTGAATTTTTTTGGTATTTCTTATCTACTGGCATCTTGAAATGTTACAGTTATCTCTTCTCAGTTTGGTGTCTTGTTTTGATACTGGGGACCCCACCAAATTTCTCATTGTATATGGCCTTTAGGTGTTGCTCCTCTTCTGTTTCTTGTCTTTTTGTTACTATTCATGGTCCTTTTTCTTTGAGAGTTATGATGTCCTACATAGTCCACTGTGGACTTCCTTTGCTACAAACTATTGAGTTCATGTTCTTTCTCTGGGGGTTTGTCTGTGTACTTCTACTTTCCAACTCACCTGTTTCAAATGCCATGGGACAATTCCTCAAACCCACTGTTGGTGTTTACTCCTACCTTTTTATCTTTCTCAATTAGTTTGTCCAATTTGACCCAACTTTGGTCTTTCCATGGTTCACAGTAGACAGTTTTCTCATACTCTGGTGGATCATCTCCCTGGTGATAATGACTAATTCGGGGTCTTAGACATTTTCTACACATCAAACTTTGTCTGCCCTCATTTCACTTCTTTAGTTTTGTCTGCAATGGTTGAACATTTGGTTCTCGGTCTTTCCTTTCTAGATAGCTACAACCCTATCTGTTTTTTTCATTGGGTCTAGTGGATTTTGATTTGGAGATTACATTCTTGAGACCTATTATTCTGCTATTATCTTTTATACTTGCCACTTCTATTGTGGTTTCTTCTGTTGCAACCTACCTTCTCCTTTGGGGTGGCTTGTTTGGTTCTCATGTCTCCTTCATTTCCTACAAGAATATTTTTCTGGGTCTCTTTCTTTTCTCGAGTCCTTTGTTCTTCTTGGATGTGTACATTCATGTCCCTTCAGTGGTTTCTGGCCTGTTAATGTAGGTATTTCCAGAGATAAACTTATTTTTTTCAACAACTTTGGGTTGTGGTGTCTCACTCAATTCCACACAATCCTGGACGTCTCTCTTCCCTCACTTTAACCCTACCCAGACTTCATTTCTTTGGAACCTTCATGGATAAAGAAGCTAGTTTGTGGGCTCCTTCCACATACATTTTAGGTTTCTATATTGGACATCTAGTCTTCCAAGGGTGAGGTTTCTCTGTCTGTATGTATTTGAGGTGGTCAGTTCTCACAGGCAAGTCACCATCTTCTGTCTCTTGTATGTCTGATATCACGATCCAGTCAAGCATCTCTGTTGTTTTTCCTTCCCCTTATATGAAGGTACTCACTGCTGGAAATTAGGTTTTTCTGGCTCTAGACTTTGTCTTATGGGCCCACAACCACCACGTTCAATTGCCAATCTATCATGTCTCGAAAACTCAGGACCTGGTGGCGAATTGACTCTTGCCTAGGTATGAACTCTTCAAAAAGAGAGTGGTTTCTCCACCCTCTGGTGTTTTCAGTGGATTTTCTCCCACTATGAGCATCCTATCAGCATTACCTTTCTACCTTCCCCTCCTTGCTTCCACTCATTTAGTTACTAGTTAGTTTGTAAAGGATGAGCCTGTTTTTATGTGATAATGCTCATGGGAATTACACATGGGGGATGTGTTGCCCTCTTGTTGGTGAAGGGCTAAGTCTAATTACAATTACATTATTGGTGCAGTACGCATTGACATGTGTGTGTTGGGGTTGTTCAAGGCTTGTGGGAAGTGCAAGAATTTATACAGTAGTACACACTAGGTAATAGCTCTTTGTGATGCAGGGAAGTATCTATCTGAATACATTTTCTGGTAAGAAAAATGTTAAAATTTTGATCTTGAAGCTGTTTTATAAAACACTCATGCAAATTGCATGTTTAAACCTTTTACTCAATAATATCAGAAAGACAAGTTAAACATGTTTTGTTTGATTTTAAAATCTGATTCTTGAAAAGAAAGGGGACACGTGTTTCCTGTTAGTACTGTATATGATTAGACATTCGAAGAAAAACTTTGTTAAGAATCGAAGTCATGCATTTATTATTAGTAGATTTATTCTGCATTTATGTAAGTTTAAGTAAAATGTTGGTTAAAGCCAATTATTCTTTTAAAAGAAAGGTAATAAATGTATTTCCTGTTAGTTTATGCATGCACAGAAATCTGCATAAATTTTTATCACCTTATGGTAGTTTAATCAGGTCTGTGGTTTGCTTTACAAGTCTTTTTAATGAACTTAGGGTGAATTATACATGGAGAAAGAGCAGTTGTAGACTTTTTTATAGCCTCTTGCATGATTTGTTTTAAAATTAGAAATTTTATCAGAAATAATATTCATTTTCAAGAATTTTTTTCTCCAGTATTCTGTTTATCTTCCTTACTGTATTTAAGAGTGTTATGATTAGAAAGTTTTATCAGAAAGAATATGAATTTTCAAGAATTTTTTTCCAGTATTCACAGTAAGGAAGATAAACAGTCTAAGAGTGTTATGATTAGAAAGTTTTATCAGAAATAATATTCATTTTCAAGATTTTTTTTTTCCAGTATTCTGTTTATCTTCTTTACTGTGTTTAAGAGTGTTATGGTGTATTCACTTAGTAAAGTATGACTTGTTGCTCTTAAGTATTTAGGATAAACATGTAAAAGGTGTGCTGCAGAGTGTGTTGTTATCCTATTGAAGTTTAATTGTGTCAATTATACTTGTTCCTTGTGAAGATAAACAATGTTTTATTATGTCCCAGTGATAGGTTTTACCCTAGCACTGTTTATTTGTAATTTTTTTGAGTGCTTAATTTTTTCTCGAGGAGAAACAATATCTTTATAACTCTGGGTTAACTAATGTCCTTACCTTCTGTTTTTTTATACTTTTATATAGCTTGTCAGTTTTTCCTGTTAAGATTAGAAGAAATAATTAGTCCACATAAAGGTCAAACAAATTTTCATGCTGTATCATCATGAATTGGATCTATTTCTTAAATGTGATTTTCACACTTTTTCGACTGCAGACCAAAAGATCCAAATTTTGATCTGCTTTTTCAATTACATATACTTCATAAGAGTAACATTGAGATCTGTCATTTGGTACAAAGCCAGATGAAGTCTTTGTGATGGAATGTGTAGCTTTTTAGGCAGTAGGTGTTTCTGACTTGTTGCCCTCCTTATGGGCAGGAGGTCAAATTAAGGATGGCTATAAGTGAACACTAGGGATCATTTACCTGGCCATTTAGCCCATGAATTTTAAAAACACGTACCAATATTCAATTCTTCAAATAACACTTCTTCACTATTCCGTCTTCCATTGCACAGTGTGTTTTTTGGTATGGTTTATTAAATAAGTGAATTTGGATATATATACAAGCCTCTGTATTAGGGTTTATCCTTTTTTGTGAGAGAGAATTTCAGCAGAATATGTAAATGCGTATGTGTTTATGTTGTAAAACACAAATTGGTTTTACATCACATGCTCGTATTCTTATCTGAAATTTTACATTCTATATTGCATTACATTCCTTTTTGCCCTCAGTTAGTTACAAGCCATCAAGGTAGTGACTTGCAGCATATAAACATTTCAAATGCTAAGTTTACACTGTTATGATTTAAGAGTAATGTAAATTCAGGCTCAGTCGTAAGTAATATTTCAATACTTGCAAAAAACCTTTATAATTTTTGGTTGTAGAATTTTTCACTTTCTTTTTGGATTAATTGCACTGAGTATAATTACCATTTCACATTGCTGTTGCTTGTAAATTTTTATCTTAAATGGAAATAATACACACCTAGTGTGAAATTGAAAATGTGCTATATAGGAAGAATGCCAAAAGAATAATATGTATTCAAGAGTTATATTTCAACTACTACTCACGAATATGGAAACAAGTGATGAATCGAAACTGCCTATGTCAAATGTGACTTACTGGTGTGAAACTGTGTTAATCTAAAGAGACAACAACATGCTTAAAATCGTTATAGTTGGAGAAACTGCATATACCCAAAGTAACCATTAGTAAAGATGAATTTAGAAATGGGAAACAGTTTACATCTAAGCTAATTAATTGTGAAACTAAATAGCCAAGGTCATCTGAATAATGAAATTGTGGGTGTGGCGTAGCATTTAGTAAATAAAACAACCTCAAATGTACGGTAGAATACCAGATCCGATTTGTGGCCAAGAGACTGAGGGGGGTGGGGTCCATCATGGTGGTTTTACGCGTTATCTTTCGTCCTTCCGCTGTTTACAAATATTGCGTATGACTAGAGACAAATACCTCAGACAGAAAGTTAATTTTGCTAATTTTTTTTCATCGAAGGACCGTATTTAATCTATATCAAATATGATCTTTAAAGTAATGATGATTTTTAGCCCAAGATTTAAAGAGCGTCGTTATGTTTATGAAACAAATGTATAGAAATAAAGTTGGTTGAACTTATCACTTGACATATAATTTCTATTTGGAAAAACAGTGCTTTGAAAGGTAAGGTCGATTGAATAGCTCAAAGGAATTTTCCTTTGGACAACTTAAGGACGATCAATTTGAGTCGATGTTAGGTGGTACGAGTGTACTGTACAGATAGTTTGTGTACATAAACGGAGCTTAATTTTGAAATATGTAGATGGAAGATAAGGCTATTGTTAAGATACTTTGTACAATTACTGTTTTATTTCGTGCGTTGGCCATCCAGCAGTCTCAGAATACTATTTTTGAAGTAGCTTATGCATTGTAAGAAATAACAACGTATTAGCTCGTCCTGTTTAGGTTAAGGTTGTGTATGTGTAAATACGTTCAGTACGAAAAGGAGGAAATTTCTCTTTCATGTTGAAAATATTTTTTTTTAAATTGTTTATAATAAACTTTAAAGCCAAAACAGAAAAATGGAATGGTTTAAATCTTTTGTTTTCTTTACTGTCAGTTTAATGTTAACTGCAGCTCTTCCCCGTTTAAATATAACTATTAGTTTTACTTTGTTTTAATACTAAACTCATACCAGTCGTTTGTGAAAGCGAATACATTTTTTCTTTTCCCATTAATGTTTAAGTTACGTTTAGGAAAGTATGTAATTAGTCTATTTGTTTTACAGCTGGGGAAATTTTATGAATGAGTGCAAGTATGATTTTCAGTATTCACTAATTGTAAATACCAATTTAAGAAAAGTGGCGACAGTAGTAGATGCGCTCATTCCTGCAGTAAGTTGTCACTTATGTTGGGGACTGTAAATATTTTAATCACAGAAATTTGCGAGAGTAACAATTTTGTTTGGATGTGGCGTGGTTAATGCGAACAACTCGCAATGTGTGAGTCGCGGGATCGATACCCTTTGCCGAACACACCCGTCCTTTCAGCCGTGGGGGCGTTGTGATTCGTCGGTCAATCCCTCTATTGGTTGGCATAGATTAACCCAAGGTAGTCGGTGGTGTTGGCTAGCTCCATTCTCTCTAGTCTATCGTTTCAAAATTAGGAACGAATAGCTCAGATAAACCTCGAGTAGAATTGTGTGAAATTCAACAAAACAGTTACGTTATGTTTAATGTTTTTGATAGTAAGCGTTTACTAGATGAAAACAGATATCTGTCTGCGTTTTTTTTTCATGAATAAACATTTTCTAACGTGTTTTTGTAATGTTCTGACGACGTGAAAAAGTGTAGGTTTGAAAATGTGCCGTACTACATATAACCCATGCTGTGTAACAAGAAAGTTTCACAATGGTAAAAACATATTTTGACATAACATACTGATAGTTTCAGCAAGTTTACATGTAAAATAGTATACATGTATTACTATTTCCAGACATAAAAAGTACACATCTTTTACCCATTTTATGAATGGTTTCAACTAAATATTTTTCTGGGAGAACTATGTTAATTTTCGTCCATTCTCTTATTGTTATCTTACTCAATGTTGCTTATTTATCTGTGTCATTTCCTTTTCAAAAGCCAGGAGTAGACTAGTGGTTAGCGTGCTGGGCTCCGGATCGTTAGGTCCAAGGTTCAAGTCGTTGACACAACTGAAACGGTTCCCGTTTTCAGGTGTAAGTATGTTATGAAAGTGACAGTCCATTCCGTTATTCAGGTTAATAAGCCGGATGAATTCCATGTGGTAGCTGGTACTACTGACACTGCCCTCTCTATAGGCAGTATTTCAAAATTAGGGACAATTATACCTAAATCCAATGGATTTCTAATCTGGTCTTTTATTCCATTTGTTGTGGATTTTGAAAATACTAATACCAAGTGGTGACAGCTTTTTGCTAATTATTTAGATTGTTTTTATATCATACTTTGATAAATTCAATATACATCACAATAAGAGATGCTGTCACAAGTTCTTTTAATTGTAATGCCACATTACGACATTCCCGTTTTATTGTCCTGTTTACAGATTCAGTAACAGTTACAAGCTGTCATACGAGATGTTAAGTGTCATACACTCACACGTGTTCAACTTTTTTTGTGTGTGTGTGCTGGTTGGTATTAAGAAAATATTGAAATGTGTGATGATTATACTAGAAATAGGTCAATTAACAGCAAAAGTATTTTTTTTAAAACTCGGTATTAGCTTAATATGTCGTTAGAGGTGAAAATATTAGATTCTTTGCTTTCTTGTAATGTTCTTGTAGTTTTCTCATCCTTTATTATAGCAGTATTCAAAACAAATATAAACACATTCAAGATATAAAAGTGTTTTGACCTTTCTTTTTTTGCGCGTTGCAAAACACTTTTGAAAATAGAAATATTTAATAAATGCTCCTATAATTTACTAAAGGGCCTAAAGCACGCTTTAGCAACAATCATTTGTATATCTATGAAGGGAAATTGAAAGTATACACTATTATTCAGAAAGCGATACTTTGTTTTCTCTAACAGTTTTTGTTAGTGGTATTTATTTGAGCACTTGATTTAATTAAAGAATATCTAAAAGTATTTATCTTTGTGATATATATGTTTCGAATTTAAGTAATGAGCGTGTTATTTTAAAGAAACAAGGAATATGTATATCTTATTCTACAAGTTGTGATCTCGAGTTCGTATTTTAAGGGGCACTGTTTTTTTTGTGTGTCATTTACTACACAAGGAGTTCTACATTCCAGATCATATTGTCTTATGTTGATTATTGTATTGATTGGTTCATGACAAGGATTTTTTGTTTAACTTTTAAGAATTTTGTGATAAAGTAATCTAAAGAATAAGAACTGTCCTTAAGAAAATAGTGAATCACGTACTTTGTAAATTCATATATTGCATGTAAATAGATCGAGTTGCGAAATTAGCTAATTATGTATTCAAGTACTTTTTTCACGTTGTGTAGCAACATTTTAATTTTGCTGCTATTATTACTTATTACACCTTTTTGCCAATAAAATACATATATTATTGTACAATCATACTGAAGTGTTTGTGTTGCAAGAAAATTTCGATCTGGAGCCCCAAAAAAATGTCTGAGTACTTTTATACTTGTTTTCTAGTTTCCTTCTGCTTTCCGTGTGATTTTTGTATACATTTTTGGACTCTGTGCCGAGTTCTAAGATGAGGAACAACTCAGCATAAGTCCGAAACGTTTCCAAAACCAGAAAGAAGGCAAAAGTCCATAGGAAACTATGTAATATACCAACACACTGCCAAAAACTGACTTCTGTAATTATTTGCTTTGTTTTGTTTAACAGCTAATAACTGATAATATTGCAATAATTGAAATCTAATTACGTCTTTTAAAAATAATGTAATATTTATAATAAATTTGGGCTCTTGAAAAGAGGCGAAAGATGTTACTTTAGATGATGATCAGTTTCACATAAAAATTACGTCTTTTAAAAATAATGTAATATTTATAATAAATTTGGGCTCTTGAAAAGAGACAAAATATGTTACTTTAGATGATGATCAGTTTCACATAAAAATTACGTCTTTTAAAAATAATGTAATATTTATAATAAATTTGGGCTTTTGAAAAGAGGCAAAAGATGTTACTTTAGATGATTATCAGTTTCACATAAAAATTACATCTTTTAAAAATAATAAAGCTCAGAATGTCCCTCTAGTGGTTTTCTCAGCCATTTTGACGTGTTATTGCGTTAATCTCGTTCTTTTCACACAAAATTTCAAATGATAAGGTAAATCGTAGTAATTGGCATTTACCTTTGAATTCGTTTTAGAGATTGAATCTGTTTCACACTTAGTCAAACTATTTATATTCACAATACTCGAATTGGCCTGCTTAACTGTTGCGTTAATGCGCAGACTAAAGAAGAGGGGAAAAAATGTTTTGTTTGAAAAAAATTTGAGCGTTTCATTTCTTAGCTTCCCATAGGCGTCAGTAATCAAAGAAAAACTACTTCGAGTGCTATTGCTATTATTGGGCTCTGTTTTTAACGGAGAAATTGGTTTCAAGAGACAGTGACGACTCGGTGGTCAGCTAGAGGTTTATAGCCACTCATGTGGGTAGTAAATAGAATGACAACCTTCAATTACAATCAATCTTCTTTGTCGGGTCCTGACGCCTTTTTCTCTTGGAACAAAGCCCTATGAATTGAGCGAGAAGAAAATAACGTAATAAAAGATTGTAACTTCTATTAGCCACAGCACTGCAAGAAAAAAAAATGTAATTATGTAATATATATAACTTATCATTATCAAATATTCAATATATATACAAAAGTTTGTTT
>NW_013665649.1:122386-124029 GCF_000517525.1 Limulus polyphemus | reverse complement strand
GGTATCGAAACCCAGATTTTAGCGTTGTAAGTTTCCGCAGACATACCGCTCTGCCACTGGGGGGCATATACAAAATAAGAAATCTAAGAAACTTGAAGTGCTTACTTTTTGAACTAGTAAGGTAATAGAATATGCTAATTAAGGATACCAAAAATACCATTTTTATTGATTGTCTTGTAATCAGCTTCTAATATGAACAACAATAGTTCGTTCTTAACCACAAAACCGTGAACACTACTTGAAACAAATCACGGAAATGATTAAAATTAAATAGGACTTGTAGGAGATGGAATAGTTTAGTGTATAACCATGCGTAAGGCTCAAGCTTCTACCTTAAAGCATTGGGACTCGAAGAAAACTTTTTATTCTGAGGTTATCTCTTTGAAATTGCAGAGTGTTCTATTTTGCGGACAGCGTACATAAATTTTGCATATAAATAGATTAATTTAGACGAAGCTAGGGTTGATTTTCTTTCATCTCCTCATTAATGCATCACGTATTTAATAGCCTTTCTAAAAACAAACATTCGAGTCTTAAACTATTAGTACTTGAGTAACTTTTAAATTAAAGTCCAGTGAATGATAAGATGCTTCGTGGTAAAAACTTTTTTGTAATTTCGGGCCGAGCGGGGACACATGGACGGCTTTTGCTAGTGACCTTTGTGTTCATGAGTGTTCAAGTACTTCAAAACGCCGAACTTTACTTACCATAGCTGTGGTCCGACTTGTTGCCGGACTCATTTTGGACAGTCCTGTTATCCCCAAGTTGATTCTTACAACCTGGGTTTCCAATTCCATTGAATAAAAGGGATATCTCTCATTTGAAAATTCTAAATTCCCGATTTGAGTGTATGAATATTTGGCATTGGAAAATACTTTTTTATATCATTTTCTAAGGCGATCAATTTTCGGTGACATAACATTACTTACGATACATCAAACAATGCCAAAATGTATTTATAATACATTTCCTTCCAAAACGAATTTATATCGTTTGATTGACATGTGATTAGTTGGTTTGTATATTCAAAATCGTTTTAGTGTAACGATGAAGATTATAGAAGATCAAGAAACTTGGTGAAACAGAAAATTAGGATATCAAAAAGGATGTATGAGAAAAGATTGGCTGAAAATGTAAAAAATAACAGCAAGGATTTTTTTGAATACATTAAGGGTAAACAAAATGTTAGGATGGGGTAAAACCCTTAAGGGATGATAAAGGAAAGCTCGTATCTGGTGATTATGAGATGGCTGTGTTATTAAATTTTGCATTTTCTACGGTTCTTACTAACGAAGATTAAAGCAGTATTCCACATCTTGAACAACTGATAGATAGAAACAAGATCGAACAAGATGACTGCATTAATTCTGAGCTAGATAAAAAAAATAATTGGAAGTTTAAGGAACGATAAGACTTCTGGGCCAGATAATATTTCCCCAAGGGTTTTCAAGGAGGTTAAAGATTGGATATGTGGGCCAATTCCTAATATTTTTTTGTCAGTCCTTGAATAGTGGACAGGTACCAGAAGATTGGAAGTTAGCCAATGTAACTCCTCTTTTCAAGGGAGGTGATAAAAACTGTCCCAGTAATTATAGACCCATTAGTCTTACATCAGTTGTGGAAAAAGTTTTGGAAAGCCTGAT
>NW_013665649.1:107321-122072 GCF_000517525.1 Limulus polyphemus | reverse complement strand
ACCAATAGGTCTCATATTGTCCCAAAACGTTATGTTATGTACTCAACCATTTGTAGTCTATGAGTTCAAAATTGAAAACAGTTCGTGCAGATCGCCCTTGTGTAGCTTTGTGAATAGTCGAAAAAATAAACAGACAAACGATCATCGGGTTTGCTTTTAAAGTTACCATTTTTTTTCATCCTCCCACTCTAGAATTTAAATCATAAACATGTTAACATGCATAGTCGTTTTGAACTTTTGGAGGAAAGTGGCATGCACTTTATTGTAGAATGGACAATTACAGAGTGTAAATTCCTACATGTCCTAGCATGGCCAGGTGGTTAAGGTGCTCGACTCGCAACCTGCGGGTCGCGGGTTCGAATCCCCGTCACACCAAACATACTCGCCATTTCAGCCGTGGGGGTGTTATAAAAGGACAGTCAATTCCATTATTCGTTGGTAGAAGAGTGGCCCAAGAGTTGGAAGTGTGTGGTGATGACTAGTTGCTTTCCCTCTAGTATTTCGCTGCTAATTTAGGGATGGCTAGCGCAGATAACCCTCGAGTAGCTTTGCGCGAAGTTCAGAACAAACCAAAGCTACTGGGCCAAGGAGAAAAAAGTTCGCGCTCTTCACTTTTGACTGCGTTATACGCACAGCTAGCCTTCGTGTAGCTATGAGCGAAAAGTTACCAAACAAAAACGCATTCTTACTACAAAAAAAAAGATAAGTGTTATCATCGTCATTTCCCGGTTTTCTTTTACTTGCTAATTTTCTTGTAAATAAATATTGACGAGCCTGTAAATAAACAAGCGGTAAGATTGGTTTGTTATCGTCACAACAATCATATTTTCTATATTAAAATACACTTTAAAGGCACAAATGCTACGCTATTCTTTAAAACACCACATTTGAATTTAGCTGTTTCTTTTTAGTTTTTGATTAGTCAATATGTCATTAGTACCATGGAAGACCATTATTTATACTTGAGAAACAAAATAAAAACCTTATAACAGAAAAATGATAGAATCAAATGGCCAACTCCAGGAAGTTGGAAGAAAGTTTCGTGTGTCGTAAAAGTACAATGACAATTCATTATCATCGAAGTGACGCATGATTTCCTTTAAAGACAAGAACATTCCGCAAAAGGAAGCAACAGCGTTCGATAGACCGGCTGTACAACAGGACTAAGATAACTAAATTATCTAGTATAGGGTTTATCTTTTCATTTATTTTCTAAAAACACTGTAACAAAGCTGTCAGATAACTTATTTTTTTCATTGTATAGAAGCTTTTATTATATAGAGTATAGACCACGACTGTTCGTTTATCTTGACTTTTTTATAAAAATAAGACACCAAACTTCTGCCCGATAAGACTTAGCATGGCTAAATGTCTGCCAAAAGCTAGCCGTCGGATGATGTTACCAATGTTACAAAATATCACACTCAATGTTTTTTTTTTGTTCTTTCGTTTTTTTCTGAATTTTGTCTTCCTTGATACTTTCCAGCTTAACTAATTAATTTTAAGTTTTTTTATATTGTTGTTTGAATAATAAGTGAACTTTTCTAAATATATTAAAACCCACATATGCCTATTGTCTGAATCAAAAGACTCAGTTTTATTAGAAGATTTTTCTTTATCGCAGGTGGTGCTTTTGATTGTATAAATTTTGAGAGCTAGAAGGGCTATTTTATGACAGAAACAAAACTAGTTCTTATGATAGGTTTTAATACAGCCAACAAGGCGGATTTGTTGTGTTTATCATTTATTCTGGTAACAGATGAAAATGATGTATTTGAAAACCATAATATTAAAATATATTCATGTTGTTGGATTATTTATTGAATTGAATTGCCATAACTGTTAACATCTGAAGGTTTCGAATTGTTAAAATACTGGAATCAACAACTATCGGTATTAGAGCTTCGATGGTACAAGTTTTTAATTTTCTTTTATGAGCAAAATGTTGCCAGTAGTGTTGGACAAAATGATATTCAACTGTTAATGTACTAATGACTGGACGTGGCCTAGTAATTAATGTGTCAGGCTGTGAATCGAAGGTCCAAGCTTCGAGATGTGATACTGCTGAATTTGCTCCGCACCTTCAGCTCTGGACGCGTTATTAAAGTGCCAGTCAATCCCATTATTCGGATCAAAAACCAGAAGAACTCTTTGTGGCAGTGGGTGCTATTGGCTGGCAGCCTTCCATGTGGCCAGTAGTTCAAAATTAGAGCCGGATATATATGAATCTTAGGGTAGGGTGACCAGACTTCCAAACCGAAAAACCGGGAAAGCCCAGCCCTTACCCATAATTTCAAAATGATTATGGACATTTTGAAATAATTTAACTTTTATTTAATTTACTTTAAATCTATTGAACTGTTCCACAATATTTTTAAACGTATTAACATTGACAATGTTTTTGAAATGATTTCAACTCCTTTTTGTGATGATAGACAGAAAATAAATGAGTAAAAAAAAGTCAGATTATACATCCAAGAAATTTTTAATTATTCACTTTATTTAATTCATCTTAAAATAGGTTACTTCATATCTAGACGTATTTAAGAATCCATAACATTTTCAAACATAGTACATTTAGATTTTAGCATTACTTTGAAACTTTTTAAACATATTTTGTGAAGAATGAATGGAACGTAGAAATTCTGTTTTTTTCTGGTTAAATGGCCATAAAATTTATTACCTGACTGTTTTGAATGTGTTTTGACCCATGAATACTGTCTTAACTGTCTTCACATTCACACCTGCACATACCTCGGTTTCTCATCACGCACAGACGGAACTTTCGAGAGAGATTAGTGGTAGGAGAGTACGAGTTACAAACAAGTAAAGTAGGCCTATTACATTCGTGATTCGATGTCAATGACAGTTTGTTGTCTTTATTATAAGACCGTTTTCTCGGAATACTGGGACAAACTGCCCCTTAGGGGCGCCTGATCTGACCACATAGCCTACGTGAGCATAAGACACCGTTGAAGTTTACCATTACACATCCCTGATAACTTACAGAATAAGTAGAAATTCAGTCTTTTTCACTTCAGTATGATCTCGCTATCTATTTAGGGCCGAGCGCGGGGCCAATGGTTAGAGTGCCAGACTGTGTAAATGAGGTTCCGTGGTTCGTGCCCTGCTACTGCCAAAAGAAAAATCCGCATTCCGCACTTTGAATCTGTTTTAAGAGTGATGGCCGAATTCCACTATTTGGTCTCACAAGTTGTTAACTAGCTGCCTTCTCTGGTATATCACTTCAAAATTAGAGACATGTAGCGCAGGCAGAGTTAAGAAGCTTAAAATCCGGGGTTCGATTCTTTGCGGTGGACACAGCAAATAAACCACTGCGGCTTTGCTCGAAAAACACAAACAAACAAATATCTTTAAATAAATCATTGTGACTTTATATCGTACACCAACGATCATAATAGAATAATATATATATATATATACGTAATATATTTCATATAAATAGATAAAACAGCAAAGCATTCATACAGAAGACAGTCAAGATGAAATGTTGCAGAATCCACTCGAAGAAAAGGCACACCAAGAGTTGACTGTTTTACTTTTTCATCACTGATTTTTCCTCATTACTGCTCAACTTTACAGAACCAGATTTTCAACGTTTATAGACTGACGCAAAGGAATAAAAGGTTTGTGGATTACTATATTGTCATTCTTTTTATGTTCTTCAAAACCTTTTTTTTTAAAATAAATATTTGTTTTCCATTATATTATGTTGCTTGGACGAACAATCAGTTAAGAAATACATGTCAAGCGAAGCTTGTTTGCTATCAAGCACAAAGCTACACGATGGGCTACCTGTGCTCTATCCGTGCTCTATCCACCACGGGTATCGAAACCAGGTTTCTAGCATTGTAAGTCCACAGACCTACCGCTGTGCCACTGGGGGGCATCAAGCGAAGTAAGCATCATTGAAGAGTAAAGATAGTAACAGAGAGCATAATTTAAGAAGTACACAAGGAAAGTAGTATCATTTAAAAGAAATTGAGTAAGCTTAACCAATGTTTAAAAGTGTTAAATATTAATGTCAAGAGAGGGAAATAACTAATGTTTCTAAACTGATAAAAAGTAATAAGGAATTATGTTAACCAGTTTATTTTGCTTAAGTTTTGTGCTTATAATATTCATATTGAATTTATAAGGCTTTATTTTGGATGTAAACTTTATCCAAGTATTTGAACAAATAACAACAACAAAAAACTACCCCTTGCACAAACGTTTTGTGGTGCGCGTCTGTTCCAGTTTTTCCCGCAAAATATGTTATTTTAATCAGCAGATAAATATGAAGCTTTACACTAATCATGAAGCAGATATCAAAGACTATACCTTCAATATTGGAATATCAGAATTTGTCCTAACGACCATATGTATTTGCACTCATAAGTAGTTCATACTCGTGAAAATCCAAACATTAAAGAGAAAATCTTAACAAGATTTGTACTGGCTACCTTTCGGTTATGGTTTGAAAACTTAGTTTTATCGTTATTAATCGTCATTGTAATAGTGATATATACATTCAATTAAAGAGGCCAACGTTCGCGGCCGAATGCAACATGTCTCTGCCACGTAATCCCAATATGGCTAATTTTGACCCAGGAAAATCGTGAAAAACACAGAAAACCGAACACTGTTTACATATATCACCGCTTAGAACCAAATCCCATGTAAGTGAGTTGACCTACGCATAAATAGTTCACGAAAATCCCAATTTAGCACAAATTCCTTGCTGAAAAATGGAACAAAAGACAAAAATTCCAAAACTGACTATATCTCTGATTGGGACCTGGAAAGAGTATTTTTATACTAAATACCACGTAAATTGGTCGAAATATGGCCATGAAATTGATCAAAACCCCTAAAATTATGCTTTTTTGTGATGTTTTGACCTCCCTAAAATGACCAAATATTGGCATATCCCATATTTTTGTATGCATATGTATGGGACCTGTAGAAAAGTATCTTTTTTTCCAAATATAGCAAAGTAATTGACAAAATTTAATAAAATTATGTTTTTATGTGATCCCTGACTCCCCTAAAATGTAACTGTTTGGCGCATGAAAATGTACATTTGTGCCAATTTTCATCTTGATTACTGTAACTATAATCGCAAAGGAGCTCAAAATATAAACTTTTGGGTTGTTTGACCGTTCACCATATAAAATTTTTTAAAAGGCCTAAATCAAAAAAAGGAAAAATATATCTGTGCATATTGGACCAAGGTACAATCCTACCAAGTTTCAAGTGTTTGGAAGAAGAAGAAGAATGAAAAAAAGACAACGAAAGAATAGAAAGACAGCATGTCTCTCTCTGGGGAGATGTAAATATAATGTTGTAGAATAAATATAGAACAGATATTTTATAATTTCCCTTGGCGTAGTTTGTTCATCGCAGAACGAGAACAAAACCGACTTCTACGAAATAATGACTTGTACGGTCTACAATATAACTTGGGTGTACAAATATTGTAACATGACTTTCTTCATAATTGAAATGAGATAAGGTACAACAGTCAAAACCTCCACTGTTGGAATAAATCAATTTCAAATATAGGCCGAATTCTTCAGTTCTTTAATTCCAAAGAACGACACAGTGAATGTTACATTCGGTTTTTATGTTTAAATAAAATATAACAGAACGAACGGAACATAAAGTTAGTTAAAGTCAGAGTTATAAAGAACACATGAAAATCGCTTTAGGCTTGTTTAAGCTGTGGTCAGGAGGCAAAATAAAAAATGAAATGAAATAATTAATAAACATTTCCACGAGTAGAAATAACAAAACAGGTGAATTATGTGCTACGATTTGGAAACTTAGGTTAACAGCATGATTGCTAGATAAGGAAATGTACTGATGATCTGAAACATAATGGAAAATATCGATGTTACTTTCTTGCTTTTTTTTTTTTTGCATTGCACTGGTTCCACTGCTTATTGGGCAATTGAGCACAAGACTAAAGATGTTTTAGACTATCCAGTCTTGTACCCATACATCCATTGCAAAACAAAAACCATGTTTTCTCTGTTTTCGGTTACATCGGAACAATTAGTTGTTGGTTTACAAAGAAAATGGATCAATTTCTTTTGGTTTAGCTACCATGAAGATAAACTTATTTTTAAAACTTATTGGGTCCAGATTTTATGCGGGGTTCAGAATTAACAAACAAATATTATTTTATATCTGTCGGGTAGTGCCCCTGAAATTTCCGGGTCAACTGTATTAGCAGACCAAACATGTATAGACACGTTTCTCTGTAAAAGTAATCATGTATTCAAATATATTTTTCACAAAATTAAAAAGAAAGAAAGAAGATGACAAACACAATTAAAGTAACCAATATAGGACAAAGCTACACGATGGGCTATCTGGGCTCTGCCCACTACGGGTATCGAAACCCGTATTCTAGCGTTGTAAGTCCGCAGACATACCGCTGTGGGGCGCTGTAAGCTAAGTATATCTTATATTCTATGAAATACAGTTTTTACATACATTTGTAATGCAGAAAGTGTCACTAAATGCATTCCGACAAATTTAAATCAAAATAAGAAACTGAATGATGTAAAGTTCATAGCATGCCAGCAATTTTTAGTTTTAAGGAATAAATCTCTTTGATAGTTCTTGTGTGTACACAGTCCTCAATTATGAAATATTTACATCGTTGGTGTTTTTTGGAAATTGCTCTCGGAAATCAACTTTTGTTTTCTAATTTTAATAATTATATTGTTTACTGAAAGCTTCCCTTGGGCAAGTAAAGTATCTGGCAATTATTAAATAAAAAGTGAAATTACAACTAGGCCCATTTCGAGAGTATGAATTTGAATTTAGTTTTTTTTACCAGGCCTGTTTTTGAGCATGATATAGTTTTCTACTATGAAGTGCTGTATTCAAGTTTAACTCATTTCCAACTTAGCTTAATCATTATTTCTAGAAAGTTCCTAATGTTTTGAAAAACTAGTGATTAAAAATTCACTAAGAATCCAGTCAACTGAGATGACTTTTAATTTCGACTGATGTGACAGCAATAAAAATATTCACTCGGCTGTATCACTTACTTTACATTTGCAGGTCAACACCCACTGAGAAAGTCTTAGCACTTCCATAACGTTCTTATATTTTCAGTTAATTTAGTGATTCACTAAAGACCTGACAGAAAGGTCGAAACTTCTGTTAACCACTTTTTCTACGTACATTTGTTATACGCATCATCGAACTCATATCTACTTCACACATCATTAAAAAAAAACGTATACACTCAACATAAGACAGTCAGGTATGTGCAGCTAACTGATCTCTATACTGAACTGGACTGCGCACTGACCTTTTCACGTGAAGTCCCCAGAAGTTATAATATGGCTATCTTGCTGGTCACTTCTCGTACTGTTAGTTGTTAAGATGTAGTGTAGAGTTTTCAAGTTGTAACCTACCTAATGTAAAATTTCCACGTGTGTTGCATGGAATTGTAACGATAAACCACGAGCTGGTTCTGTGTCTTTCATTGGTAGGTCACATATTTTTCTTCGTAAATACAGTAATATGAAATGATTTACCACTGTCAACATATTACATTATTAGACATAGTAATTTAAAGGCTAGTGGCAGCAACGTTACTTAAAAAACGTATAAGCTGAGCACATTAGGAGCTACACGTATCCAGCCATTCTTTGCAGCTATTAAATTATATAATATACATCTAATTATAGAAAATAAAAATATGAAATTTAAAATTTAATGGCAAAAGAAGAGAAAAGCGAACTATCTTTGAAGAATTTTGAAAGAATGCTAAATTGGGCTATTCATCAACAAGGAAAAGATTAAAACTATAACTTTGGACAGAAAACCTCGAAAGAAAACGGAAAGTGTCATCCACCTGGTTGCCAGTGGTAATATCATCTCTGAGGTAAAGATAGGAAAAGAAAACCTCGCTCATCTTACCAGAAATTAAATAACATCTTGAAGTCAAAAGCTCACCAAGATTAAAATCTATTGGAATAGCATTAAACCAATTTTGTTTTGTGGTTCTGAAGCATAGAAATCAAATAAACTAATCCAACAAAATTCAACATGTTTATAAACAAGTTCCTAAGGGAAATTATTAACATTTGCAAGATTTAATGCAGTCTTACAATGAGCAAGAGCATAAACAACATTAGAAAACAGTGTTGAAGGAAGATGGGTATCTAGGATGTGTAATTAGAATGGAGAAATCAAGGATGCTAAGACAAGCAATTTCATGGAATCCATTAGGAAAAAAAGGAGAGGTCAAACCTAAAGAAACATTGCACAATACCATCAGAGCAGACTTAGACCCTGTCAACATGAAAATGAAAGACCTATAAAAGATGATACACGACAGAGCTTGCTGAAGATTTCTGCCTTGTATGTCTGATGGAATTATATTTTTTTTTATGTTTTACATATGAAATTTGTATCAGTACAAATTTTTAGTGGCATCTATAACAGACTCTGGGCTGAGGACGCAACTTATACGACTTAGTTTCCTTTCTGTACTTGTTGAAATATAAAATTAACAAGTATAAGGAAAAAATATCGCTAAGTAAAAAAACTATGTTGGGCTGACTAACGAAATTGAAAAAAGGAACCAAACAAGATAGGGATGGAAGTGGATATATCACTTTATCCGGCTAATGATCACATAGCAAGACTAAGCTGTCTCGACTTTACATGGAAAATAAAATCCTACATTACTGGCTTCCCCACTTTGTGAAGGAAAAAGTTTATTGGAAATGTGAACAATTTGAAAAATAAGCAAAGGGCGTGTGAAAATAATTGATGATAAAGTTAGTCGAGAGTGTCTCAAGGACAACCATTCTGGCAATGCCGCTGGTATTGAAGCTAAGAATGTAATGAACAGCATACGAAATGATTCAGAGAATACACGTGATGCACCGCATTATATTGTTTCACACATATCCCTTGAAGTCAGCCAAACTGCAGCAGCTGAGTTTCCATCTGTAGATAGCACAAAAAGAGCTATTAGGAATTTACGTGAGAAATAAAATCTAGGGTTAGTTACTTCAAGTTATCGAAGATATATTGTTTTTTCAGAAGAGTGCACTAAAACTGGAAATGGAGAACAGTTGCTAACGTGTGACTCTGGTGCGGCAGATGATCGGGTATTGATTGTCTGTACAAGAAGGAACCTACAGTTGCTGGCAAGTTGTGATCATTTGTGTGCTGAATACTTTTGAACAGTTATATAAAATCCACGGGCTGTAAGGAAGAATTGCCTCCCTTTAATTTATGCACTGTTGCCGATTAAAAATGAATATACATATATTATACTTCTTAGAGAGATAAAGGATTTAGTACCTGCCTTAAATCCCGTGTCTATACTAATAGCTTTTGAACTTGCAATGATAAATGCAATTAACATTGAATTTCCACGTGCAGTTAATCGTGGGTGCTTTTTACATTTTTGTCAATGTACTTATTCTAAAATTAGTGAAAATTATCCCAAACAAAAATACGACACAGATGCAGATTTCGCTTTAAAGATTCGCATGCTCTCTGCACTAACATTTATTCCTACAGACCATGTTGCAGAGATGTTCAACGTTCTTATTGATGAAAACATTTTTCCATTCGAAGTTCAACCTGTGGTTGATTATTTTGAGGATACTTAGATTGGACGTACTGATCGAAGACAATGACAACAGGACTTGCCAAAAACTAACAGTTCTATAGAAGGATGACATCATGGCTTTTTGTAACAAGTTTCTACCAATCATCCAAATATATGGAAGTTCATTTCTGCGATAAAGAGGGAACAAAATCCGAAAGAGCTGCGCATTGAGGTTTCTGACCACTCAAAAGCCGGTTCTATTGGCTAGAAAAAATATCGTGACTGTTCAGAGAGATTAAAAAGACTTGTCAAAGCGTTTCAACGAACAAGTAATATGAATGATTACTTGCGTGGTATTGGATATAACATAAATTATTAATTATTACATGGTTAAAATAAATAATGTTGATGTTTTTAATGGTCTGATAAAATTGTCTATTATAATATCATGATGTAATAATATTCTCCATTCTGAATAAATACCTCATTTTTACATATGTATGTCTTTCCTTTTGTATTAAATAACATTGGTCCATTTCACTTCGAAGGCTCATCGAAAGGTAATTTATATTCCTTTTTCTAATATATTTATTAATTCTCTTATAATACGTTAATTTATAATAAAAATCGATATACAAATTGGACATTTGATTAACTGTTATTTCGAAGAACTGGTTTTCGAATGTTTCCGTAAACCGGACATCTGCATCTAGTGTTGGGTATAAGAACAATAATATTAAGAATCGCTTGAGGGCAATGAACACACACTGCATCCAGTTGAGAAGAGGATTGGCCTAATAAGTACATTACTTAACCAAAACGTCAGCACCATGAAGGCAAAAGCAGAATATAAAACCAGAAATTCTCTGACTTCACAAACGATTATTGACCTTGTTTTATGTTGTGGTTTCAAACTTTACTGAAAACCCATTATGCATTAAAGCAGTTTGTATTTTTGGCTTAAGTTTAAGAATTCTCTTCACTAACTTTTCAAACTCCTTCTGTGTCCATCATAATTATCATTTAAAGTCTATCAATGGCTCATTTTATAAATGTAGGTTAATACAACATGCCTTAGTAATCTGGCCATTAATTCTTTGAACACTGATGAAACATTTGGCATAACAACAAACTAGCAGTATCCATTACCTGTTGCTAATGTTGTTTTCTCGTGGCTGTTTTATCTATTTATTTCTACCAACGAGTATTTAGTCTTCATCAATAGCAAAAAAAAAAACCTTCCTAAAAAATGGGGGCGCCATGAGCTTTCCGAAGGACATGAAACAGTATAGGTTAATTCATTTTTCCTATTTTGCACGGAGAATGGGCTGATGTCCAAGGAATGATAATTGGTTATACCGTTGATTGCTGTTTCATGACTGCTATTTCTTTAATGGCGTTTTTCTGTTCGACAGCCGTTAGACCTAAAGGACACTGATAGACTGGTGTCAGATATCAAGCATTGATTGATAGTCGTGCCTTATATGTTTTTACTTTGTCGTCAAGTCCACTATAGAATCAACAGATCACCGAGAATCTTATGTAGGTATGAAAATGAATGGATGCCATCAAATTGTTATACAATAATCTCAACAAAGATTCATATTTTTTTCGACCTCTATTTCAAGATGCATCCATTGCAAGTCTTTTACATTGTGAAACTCTTATCAAAATGTGGCAGATGCTATTCATCCCAGCTGAGCTTTACCCCTCAAATGCAGCTAATACGTGTTTGCAGCTGGTCATTACTGGCATTAACCCTTTTCTGTTTCTATCCTCATGTTCTAGTAAGGTTTCCGAGATGATTTCCTGAACGTATAATTTGATGCTTTTGATTAAAGTTTACCTAGTTGCATTTATAGCCGTAACGATGATAAATTCCATTAATTTATCTTTGACAAGACTGGTATTCCATATTATAATAATTCTGTTATCTTCCTTTAGAAAAATATCTTGTATTCCAATGTTAAAATGTTTTTTATGGTCTTGGGTGATTTCCCTTAGAAAATACACATTACATCTGCCAGATTAATCATTTTTGATTATTCAAGTTGCAATAATCATTAGTTGTCCTGAAGATTTTAGTATTTTTGTTAAGTTTTCTAAACAGTCTGTCAGCAACATTGACGATTTCCAAATCTGTACCCAGTTGGGTAGCTCTGTTGAAAGATTCTTCTACTTTATTTGAGTCTGATGAGTGTGTGTTGTCATTCTGGATGTAATAATTGAACTGATCAATTTACAATGAACGTATGATCTCTTAGGCACTTCTAGTTAGAGACTTAGTAAGAAAGCTCAGAATTGGTTTCTTCTTTCACTATAATTTTTTAATATAAAATTAGTTTGCGATACCACTTCCTGAATGCGGAAAAAGAGTACACTTTGATTTATTATTATTCTCACTTTCATTTGGTAATTATTCATCGTTGTAAGGCTGGACCACTCACACAGAGAGATGGATATCTCGCTCTTCGCCATTTTCTGTTTTCTCTGGCCCTCATATGTATCTGAAGGTATTTTCCACTTTATATGTCGTATTTTCTATGTCTTAGGAATGTAGAGTTGGTTTTATTATCTCATGTTTGCAGTCATTAATTACGTGCAAATGCTGAACCATGAGGCATTGTTTTGGTTAACGAAGTCGTTCATGCTAATGCCATTGCTTTGAGTAAAATGAACACGATTAATGAAGTCATGTTTGATTGAAATTCTTAGACATGGCTCATTGAGTTGCTAATCTCGGAACTATTTCCAGTGGCGTATCTAAGGTATGGCACGTACCCTGGGCGCCACTGAGCAGTTTCTATTAAAGTCAGACAAGCCATCCTCGAATAGTGAAAAAGAATTTTCTTCAGATGTATGATCTGTCTTTGATTATCATGGGTGAGAAGCACTGGGCTGGCCAGATTGTTAAACCTCTCATATAAATTATTAAGTAAAAATATAGTGCTGGGAGCAACATGACCACATACCTTACAGTGCCACTGCTCAGTGCCAACTAGCATCAGTGAAAGCAAGGAAGGTGCAGTTGTAATTTTCATGTAGTGCCATAATTTGTTAATTAAAAGATTAACGAGCTTGACTTGTATTTTTGAGCTGATATTATGGTAAGTTATCTAAAAGATGGGTGTCAGATGTTTGGACAGGGGCGCAATTTCATGCTTGCCATAGGCGCTATTTTCCATAGATACGCCCCTGACTGTTTCGCTCTACTTGTCAGCATTATTTCTCTAATCTCACATAGCAGAGTTTGATTTATAATCCACTCCTCCTTGTGCTCTAACAATTCTGATATTCACACTTTATAATCAACAGTTTCAATTCTTAAATTCATGCCTCAACAGCTATAGTGTTTTACATAGATGTTAGCCTGAAATCAGTAATTTCTGTAAGACATTGCATAATTGTGATGTTAGATTCCACAATATCTTATAAATCTTTCACTGATTATTAGTGTTCATTTCTTTTTTTTTTCTGGTGGTGATCATGATGTCTTAGTTTTCTCCAACAATAATTGTCTTGCTCTTCTGATGTTTTTACTGTTCCATCAAAACATCTCTAAGATTACTTTCATTCTTCATATTTCTGGTCACACTACTTAGAGGCTTCACTAAATTTATGGTAGTTTTCGTTGTTTTGCAATGTAAGTTTTGTATTATTTTTGATTTTATTCAGTTTACTCTTAGATTTTGGTTTTATTATTCCGCATTTGTTTCTGGTTTTTTAAACCTTTTGTCGCGGTGTTACTTATTTCTTTCTAAATGTTTTACTTTTTAGCTTTGGAAATTCACAGGTGACTCATGGACTTACTGAGAAATAAAATAATGTTATTTTACAAGAAATGTATAAGTAACTAAACCGTAGCAATTATGCCGTTGTAATTTCTACAGTTTATTATAGAACTATGTGGTAAAATTCTACTTCATCCGGGTGTTAGTATTAATAATCTATCTAAAAACAATGCCTTACAGTGGCACAGCGGTATGTCTGCGGACAACGCTAGAATCCGGGTTTCGATACCTATTGTGTAGCTTTGTGCTTAACTTCAAAGAAATAAACAAACTAAAACCAAAAGGCCCGGCAGGTGGTGTTACGTATTGAGAATTTGAAATAATCTAAGGCCGCGTTAAATAATATAACTTTTAATAGTTGAGACGTACCTTGGATTTAGGTTTAGAAATATACCGATATTTTATTTAATTTATGCTATTCGCCAATAAGATTGATTCACACCGTTTTTGTTTTGACACAAATAGGCTTTAATATATACATATACAACACTATAATTTACAGTAGCAACTATTATGACTAATTATTACTAACAAAGTTTCATAAACAGCAATTTCATTAACTTACAAATAGCCTAAAACCGTCTTCCTACTTCAGTCTCCTTGATATCCAGCGAGTTGTACGTACATATAAAATTTGGCGGTAACCTAGCTAGCTTTGTAAGGCACTAAATTGTTGGACCTTTGAAGTAAGATAATATATTCACAAAATCACTAATGTCCGATGAGAAATTAGTAGTATTCTTGGAGAGGTATTAACGTTTGATGGGAATTCACTGACGTTCGAAATTTATAACTGTTCCTGGTCAAATATCGTATATTTTCCGGTTGATAAGGGTTAACGAAATCACAGTTTATGGCTTTCACTGTTATATCAGTTTCATAGTAGGCCTGTCTGTTCTCTGCTGCTTTTTGGCGCGATGCCCTGCTATTTTATAGGCTAGACACATTTTCTAGAACTTTCTAATAATACCGGATACGGAAATGGATAATATTGTTGATTCTTGTTCACGAATGTTCTACAATCTTGGAGAATTGGCGGGAACTTCGCCATACATAACTAACACGGTAAGCTAGACACGCCCTCAAATATAAACTTATTCGAAACAAACGTTGACATTAAAATAAATATATCACAACTTCGTTATACGCAACACATATCTGATAATACAATCCACGCCTATTTCTAAATACAAATTCAATCCAAACAACGTTCATATTAAAAATAAATACATAATAATAATAATAATAAATTCCTTACAGTAGTTAGGGCGCTCGACTCGCAATATGAGGGTCGCGGGTTCGAATCCCCGTCCCAGCAAACATGCTCGCCCTTTCAGCCCTGGGGGCGTTATAAGTGACTGC
>NW_013665649.1:85190-106310 GCF_000517525.1 Limulus polyphemus | reverse complement strand
ACTTTTTCAACGTAAGTTTAGATGAGTGTGATGTGATCTAATATATGTAGAATTAAACAAGACAATATCTTGAAGATAAAGTAATAAATGACCTCATTAAAAAATACAAAGATGAATCATTTCCAATTCACCACGATCCAACAGATTCATTATGACTCTCTTGATTCACTTACGTTTGACCAGTGTTTACATCACTGTAAGCACTACGGTAGTGGTACCTATTGGACAATCTTGAGAAACAGATTTGCAAAAAAAAAATTCAATAAATATATATATATATATTTAGAAATATTATATTTCAAAACGTATTACAAGATAACATTTAATACATGTAAATTACATGCTTTTGAGCTATAATATATAATTCAAGCTTACGAAACGTACGCATATTTTGCTCGTTCAGAAGCTACGTCATCTTTTTTCACAGATTGCATTTTGAAAAACAGAATATACCAGAAATATGTTCTTGTACTTATAAAAAATGCTGACTGACATTACCGATGGCGTAATGCCCCATTTTCCTTTACTCTTCAAGTTCGTCATTGTTAATAGGAATTTGCACAACGTATGTGAAAGGCTGTTAAACTGATAGATGCTCAATAATTTTCATTTTTTTTATTTGCACTTCTATATGTACTACTGTTGCATTAACATGATCCAGTTTTGTAATAAATATCGCCTAATAACGCTTTTGGCCAAGGAGGTAAAAGTTGGTAGTTTCTGTGTTAATATTGTTCAGTTATATATGTACAATGCTTAAAATTTCGAATCGAGTTTGTCACAGAACAAAATATCTTCAAAGGTATATGTCCGTCTATTTCAATATTTAATAAGACCATGTGTTAGAAATAAATTGATATTTACCCGTCTATAGCAAAATATGCTGGCTAAGATGTAGCTTTAGCCATAAAGTAAGATCAGAGAGGAAAGAAGTTAGACTTAAAGTCTTATAACACAAGAGATGGACAAAAATAATTTCTGAATACAACAACAATTGTTAGGGTGTGAATGAATTTTATAAGCTGGTAAAACATTATTATAATTAATTATACTTGTCATAAGACATTAATATTAGGTCTATTATATTTTTTAAACTACATTCTTTATTCAGTTATTTAGGGCTTTTCAAGAAAAGTTCACACCATAGCAACTGTTGTTGTAATAAATTACTTATATAAATAGTGTTCCGATTACTACTGTATTTGTTGTTTCACAGCACGTTTGATGAGTTCTTTATTGAGCGAAAGGCGTCATCGGCAATGGATATTACGTATATAATGTTGTTAGAAAAATAATCTTCACGTACTATATTTTTGAAAAACCATAATGGACTGAATAAACAATATTGGGTTAGAAAATATAATAGGCGTAATACTAACGGCTTATGACAAGTATAATTAATTGAATTCTGAATATACATATATAGACTTGAATAAGAATAAAATAAATGTAAGATACTTTTATAACTTAGGTAAAGATGCAGGTTTAAAATCTAGCCTTTCTGAAATTATAGACAGTTTAGGCCCACACACATATATATATATATATATATGTAGTTAAGATTGTGACTAACAAACGTCACATTTCGAAAATGTTGAACGACATATTTTGTGCTGCAGTTTGGCACAGCTTAAATATCATCGCACACTAAAAGACGCCACACGTCAAAATTACATATAAGACTTTTTTACATACTTGAATATTTATTGGAGTTGCTTATAAAAAATTGATATTTATGTAGGATTAACAGTTCTAAAGAATTAAGTAAAGAAATTTTGATTTTCCTTATAATTGTTCCTACACACAGAATTGGAATAATTATATTATTCTGAGAGACGATGAAATCAGTTGTGGAAATGTTTAATTTAGACTGCCAAGGGGCGTCACGTATATCAAAATATTTTAAATGCTGTTCAAAAAATATTAGAAATAAATTCAAATGGCTGATGAAGTTTGAAACCATGATAGCGAGTGTAATATTTAGAGGTTTTAAGTTTGATTTACATTTACGAAAGACGGGAAATAAAACAGAGAATCTAGCTGGCCCACTGGGAAGATTTAGTTTTCCTAATTGTTCACATCAACTTAAAACACATCTACGAAACTGTTCTGCTGTAAATAGGTTTGTAACTGGTTTGTGTTATTTATTATGTTTAGGATGTTCTGAATTAGAAATAACAAGCCTGTGTTAAGACATATACAGCGCAACAACAACAACGCGTTATGAAAATAGGTCAGCTTTTACGTGCACTGGAAAGTAAGAGCATTTACTTATATTGAACTACTCCAATTAACTATGGCCATCATTTGTTGACTGTTTATTCTTGATACTCTGATAAAGTTTTCCCGCGAGTGGCTTCTATCCAGGCGACCAAGAACACGTAGCAGTAAAACGAAAGGTACTTAGACCTGCAAAAGCTGAATCTTACAGAAGCAAACTAGAACATGTGCATTCTAACTCCTTGAAGAGCCAAGCGCCATGGTTTTATCTAACCGTGTAAAACAAAATCTGTAAACTATAATCAAGATATTACTGATAATCTCATTGATCAGTTTCTTTAACTTAAACTCTCAGCTTTACAATATGTTATTGATCTGATGTAGTAATAAGTTATTTACTTTAACTTTGTCTTCCACTTACTCAAAGACATTTCCCATGCCATACATCCCTGTTAATTTGTTTGTCTTTAAGAATAATATAACTTCAAGCACAATGGCATTCCATCCTCTTTTGCATACGCTCTGTGCCAGATTAATGAACATTTTATTCTCGATTTCACTCCAATTAATTAATTTCTACTTTCAAGGCTTACATAAAAGTTTATTAATCTTAGGGATTGTCGTTTGTATATTTTTTCTGGAACATGAATGTCTTTGACAAATGGAGAATGAGATTCGAACAAGCTTCTAATACCTGCTTCAATAGACACATCGAATAGTGTGAGCTAGTATCTTGAATTTCTTTATAATTTGAATAACCTTTAATTCCTAAAAAAGAGAGATGAATTTTCTTTAAATTAACATTATACAGTCTATGGAAAAGAGAAGAACAACTTGACGTACAAAGGCCAAAACTGTTTACTCTGATTAATGAATAATCATTTATTCTGCAGGCTTAATGTTAATTAAGTGAGACGTTGGACGACTAGAATTTAATTACTTACTAGAAGATTAGATGGCGTATTACTATTGTATCAGATAACAAATGGAAATCGATGTCCTAAATACTATAAGTTGTTTTTCTTAAAACCGAGCTTGTATCAATCTATGTTATTATTTGGTTCTATATAATCCGGGAAAAATTATTAACAAAGACTATAACTTGAAACACCACCAAATTGTAATTTTGTTTCTTTATAAAGTAAGAAAATCGTTCTTGAAAATCGATTCTTCCTGCTGCTTCCTCCCATTGTCCTTTTAAACACGTGAGTTCAGCAAATAACACCGTGCAACGAACGCAGCAAACAAGAAAAATTAGAAAAGATAAATCATACTGGCTAGACAAATTGTCTACTTGAAGTATACGTATTTGAAAATTTTCATTGATTTAATATATTGCGAACAATTTTGTTGCATGCGAATAACCTTAGTATTTCTGATGCACAATAAATAAAATGAATATGATCTCCTATCTAGTTGATCATTATTTTGCCCCCCCCCAATGGCACAGCGGTATATCTTCGGACTTACAACGCTATAGATCGAGTTTCGATACCCGGGGTGGCCAGAGTTGATAATTTTTTGCCCTCCCCCCAATGGCACAGCGGTATATCTTCGGACTTACAACGCTACAGACCGAGTTTCGATACCCGGGGTGGTCAGAGTACAAATAACTTTGTGCTTAAACTCCAAAGAAACAAACATTTGTTCAACTATATAGCACCGCTTCCTGTATATTTTTAAACACTGACTTTTTTGTGTGACAAAACATATTAGCTTATATTAGATAAAATTTATATATGATCAGTTGCAAACTGCAGTTTCGAGTTGTATCAGCCCTCATTTAATATAACTTTTTTATTACCTTCAAAACTAAATATTGATCTGGTATGACTTTTTTACTGTTTTAATTTTAGCGAAGTTATTCAGATTTTCTCTTTACATCTATCATTTATGTTCACATTATAACATTTATGTTTTTACATCTGGTGTTATAAATATTAAAATAAAATACACCAGCTCACGAGAGGAAAGAAAAATAACATTATATATATATATATATATATGTATACATACCAACACTAGATGTTGAAACAAACAAAAATTCTAATGTACTTCGTTCGATTTGCCACGACATTGAGTTCTCGAGGATTTCATTGATTTTAAAGCTATATTACTGAACAAGATATATTACCTAAAGATATATTACTGAACAGGATATATTACCTAAAAGCCACTTCCTAGGTATTTTCAGAATTCAAATATATCAGAGTTCCGGGAATGTTTAATCAGGAAGTAAACTAAATTATTCGTATATATGTGTTTCTATACATTTGCACGTGCTGGATATGCAGCACAGAAGAGATCATTAAACACGTGCTAAATGTGTCAATATCATCTGTGCTGAAACAATTTTGGCTAATGAAAAATCTTAGCTAATCAAGAGTTATTCATATATTAATATCTGACAGAGAGATACGGGAAATGTATCAAAACAGATAGAAGTACAGTGAATCAGTTCATTATAATTACAATAAATATTTTAGATTCATTGTAAAACACAATAAACAAAACTGAATTGTGCCTTTACAAAGAAAACTTGATCCGCCACTAATTATTATTCACACTTGTTATAAATATGCAGTTTTTAGTAAAAATTCATTTTATTTTTTTACCGCATTCGCTGCCAGAAATTATAACAATCTGGTAGCTAAATTGTAAGATTTCAATAAGATACTAGCGAAGTAAAACTGGAATGTATATAGTTTCATGTTTTTGCTGCTCAATGTTCAGTTGATGTGGGAACCCCAAGGGATTAAATCGTAATAAGTTTATTTCTTAACTCACATTCACCATGTGTTCTGTCAGTTCTCATGTACGATTGGTTTCTCAAACAGCTTAGCGAAGCAAATGATAAATCTCGCCCATCTCTAATTTTAAAGTCTTTGTTGATTCTGGATGCAAAGTGAACGTAACTTCTTTAATTTACCATTTTAGCTTCTTCAAGGTGGGCATGCCAATGTTTTTAAACTAGAAACTTTTTGACTTTTGTAAATTGTTTCGTTTTTGTAATCTACAGATTTAAGACGAAAATTCCATGCACCCCCTTACAACAGTGACGAAGTTCCAAAGAAACGTGTCGCTTTGCGTTTCCATGATTGCGTTAACGCCGATAGACGTCGATTTTACTATATTTTTTTTAGGTTTCTAAATTACAGAGTATCCTAGTAAAATGTTACATTAAAACACATATTCTCGCAAAAAAAGCAAGCAGTAGAATTACTGCTTCTGCGTTATTCTAGTGATATCCACCTGCCATGTTTTTTTGTTGTTTTTTTTACGTAGCAACTGAAATGTAAGGGCTCCACTAAAGTCATCTACACGAGTAACGTTTTGCTGGAGCACACCGTATATAACTTACTTGTAGACAAACCCGTTCTTTTAATTAATACTCTAAGAAGCTTCTAATGTTTCCAGACTATATGGATCGTTCACTGCTATCCTAAAGCCAATAGTAAGAGACAGGAAAAACGCTTGACATTCTAGCAACCCATACCAATAAAAACTAAATAGAAATACGAATCAACGTACTAAACTCTAGCTCTACCTATACCAGTTGGTGTATATAATCCAATTCTGAAGTATGGTGAGATAGCAAGAAAATCGACGGAGTTCTGTAGATGATAATGGAAGATCGGTGATAATTCAATCATTTTTCGAGACAGATATGTATAGTTCCAAGGACTGCACCAGATATTTATTACTTAAACAAAAGGGTGTTTGCTTCGTATAGAGTTATCGCATTCGCTGCGTAATGCGATGTAAGACATTCTGGAGTTAATTCATCACGTATAAACTGTATTGTTGCCTTGTGTTAAATGTTTCCCATTTGTTTCAATCTTCTGTTGCTGTGTCTCCTGTACATTTTTTTAACTTGCAGAATTTCGACACAGTGAATCTAACTATAACTGATAGAAATAAAATTCATGATATTAGGAAAACACGTAGGTTCAAGAGATCACTTTAACACAGGGATATGAAACCCTATAACTCGAACGCTTTCGAAAGGTAGATCCTTTCTTCTTCCCAGTTGCCACTGATGAAGTGCTCGGGTTATAGGGTTTAGTATCTTTGTGATAGAAATAATATAAATTACGTACGTTTCTTATACAAAGTATTTTGAAGAGAATTGCGTCATAAGGTTTATTTATTTTTTTTTTTTTGTATTATTGTTGAATTTCATGCAAAGCTATTTGAGAAATATCTGAGATAGTCGTCCCCAATTTTGAAGTGAGAGACTAGAGGGAAGTCACTATCACCACTCACTATCAGTGCCAAAGTTCGGATGATGAGTTTTGTTTCGGCACACTGACCGCTGGGCCGATCTTGTGAAATATATTGTATTTAGTAATGTCGGTTTTCAGAACTCTCAGCTTTATAGGTCAAACTTCTTGTTATGAAATCATCATAAGCAAAACATATTCATTATAGATTATTATTAACCATTCTTACTGATGTATCGTTAAATCAAATGTTTTAATGGCCCTTGTTTGAGGGTTAGTTAGCGTGTCGGACTGTGATTTGTTTGGTCTGTTATGAGTTTCGCACGAAGCTTCACGAGAGCTATCTGAGCTAGCCGTCCGAAATTTAGCAGTGAAAGACTAGAGAGAAGGCAGCTAGTCATCATCACCCACCGCCAACTCTTGGGCTACTCTTTTACCAATGAATAGTGGGGTTGACCTTCACATTATACCGCCCCCACGGCTGAAAGGGCGAGCATGTTTGGTGAAACGGGGATTCGAACCCGCGAGTCGAGCGCCCTAGCCACCTGGCCATGCCGGGCCGTCAGATTGTGAATTGGAAAGTTTAAAGTAAGTCCGCCTCCCCTTGCCATGAAATCACGCTCTGCAGTATGAGGCCATGGATGCATTATAAGAGTGACCGTAAATTCCTACTATTTGACTAGAATAGTCCAAGGATTGGCGGTGGATACTATTGAGTATCTTCTTTCCCTCTAGTCTATCAGTTTAAAATTAGGAATGTTTAATGCAAATATATTTCGTGTAGCTTTGCGGAAATAAGCAAGATAACTTTAAACTGTTGATCGGATGATTTTACTTACCCGAAGAAACCCATCAAAGTGCGGAGTGAGTTTTTGCGGCAATGAGACACGGACCACGAATCCCTGATTTACAGTCTATAAAATAATTAACGTTTTTCCTACCCTCGGTAAATAAAATCATCCGATTAGCTGGTAGCAAAATAATATTTTTTTTTTCTGTTTGTTTGAAGTTAAGCACAAAGATACACAATGGGCAATCTGTGCTCTGCCCACCACGGGTATAGAAACCCGGTTTCTAGCGTTGTAAGTCCGTGGACATACCGCTGCGCCACTGGGGGTCACCTTCAAATAGGGAAATTGCTCGATAAAAAATTGGTAAGATAATCGAATATTTCAAACTGTGGTGAATAATGAAGTAATTATCTTCCCCTTACCAATAACTTCTTGATAGAAATCCGAAGCTTCTGGCAATGTATGGATAAATTTATGATATAGTTTACTGTAAATGGTTTCATAATACGTTTTGAAATACCTGATTCTTTAGAAGAGCCAAAGACCTATACCGGTCAATGATTAATACCTTTTGATAACTCAGACAATAATCTAAAGATTATTTCTGTGCTCAGCCAGTTATGCATACATGGTCAGTGGAATCTTCATGAGATTTAACGATTAGCCAATAGGGCCTTCTAATAATCCAATCAGTAAAATGAACAAAGGAAAGCAGATGACTATTATAGCGTTCCTGTGAAGTTGCTTGTGATTAATATTTGTGTATTTTTAATTTGTTTGAAGGTTTGTTTTGTTTGTTTTTTAATTATGCACAAAGCTACACAAGGGCTATCTGTGCTCTGCCCACCACGGGTATCGAAACCCGGTTTCTAGCGTTGTAAGTCCGCAGACATACCGCTGTGCCACTGGGGGGCATTGTTTGAAGGAGTCTTCGATGTATGTTAACTAAGACTGGAAACACAGTTTGTGATATTAAAGCATATTGTTGATCTGCAAGGTTTGAAATATACATATATGTAAATGTTTTAATGGCAACTGATTTAGTTTGAATTATCTCTGTATCATATTTATCCGTTGAATTCAGCTAGAAAGCGAAACTACCGTTTATGTGACAAAAAAAAAAGGTTTAAAGTAGTCTTTAAAACGATTAATTACACAAATATTTCTAACATAACTGTAAAAACAAAGCTTTTGACCAAGAGTATGTTTCTTGTAATTCTTTCAAACTGAAGATAAAATTCTGCGTTGTAATCTGATGTGGCGTGGGGGTGGGGGTGAGAGAGGGGAATAAAAGTGGGGCAGAAGACTAGGAATGACTAATGACTACTTACATGAGAACCCCATTAACGAAGGTTGTTACTAAACTAGTTACCCTACTTAACTCTAACAAGTGATCGTCAAAAAGAGTGTAAAAGCATGAAAAAAATGTATTCTGAATGGTCTCATTAAAACTCTTTCGCTTGACCTATTTCTTATGTTTGGTAGAGAGTTAGTTGCATCTGGGAAACTTGGAAGTTTGCAAGTTTTACTGTTGGAAAGTATCGTTCAGTAATTGGCTTATTCAAGAATAAATGTCGGGTTTATTGTCCAAAAGACTTTGTTCGAATTTTACTATACATATATATATATTTCAGATTGACGTGGGTTTATTAAAAAGAAGACATCAAGTAAAAGTGCTCCACTGGACAAAAACACAAACATAAAAAGGTTTTAAGGATATTTTTCATTATTATCATTAGAGCAAAATACGCAATTTTTGACGAGATTTAAGAAAATGTCCCTCTTGATTTGTTTGTTTGCAAGTTTAAAACATGTCACGTGAAATGTTCGACGATTATCAATGGTTGTTTCTTAAAGAAAGAGAGAGAGAGAGAGTCATGTTAATGCAACAAACTCCTAGCCCTCATATTATTTTTGGCCCCCCAGTGGCACAGCGGTATGTCTGCGAACTTGGAACGCTAGAAACCGAGTTTCGATACCCGTGGTGAGCAGAGCACAGCTAGCCTATTGTATAGCTTTGTGCTTAATTCCAAACAAACATATTATTTGCTTTCACCGACACTGCACAACAATTATAGGAACATCATTAGTTTTAGATGTATGAAGTTGAAAAATAAACCAACACTGTATTATTATTATTCCATTATAAGACAGACATTTATGTTTGAGATCCAGAAAGGAAAAAAAAACAACACAACAACAACAGATGTTTGAGCTTGTTTACTTGTTTATTTGACAACATTCTTATTGTTATATGAATTAAGTAATATAAAGTTAAGCCATATAAAGATATGTCACTTTTTGGTTAGAAATGGAATATACAACTCATATTAGTTTAATTTTTTCAGGGTTTGCATACAAATAATAATAATATCTGTTTAATTACTATCGTTGGTTTTAATTTTTTCGCTATTCTTTGCTTGTTCACATGTCATTTAACCTTGATAGCACATAACCAAGTTATTTATATTCACAGTGCAAACTTGAAGTATCGTATTTGTTTATTATTATTGTTATTTTCACACTAAAGATAGCTGTGTACTTTATCACTGAGTATATAAATTCACCTGATTTGTTTTTCGTACAAAAGCGACTCTAGTTTTGTTTTTAAAGAACCTCTTCAAAATGTATTGTTCATTTATTTGTTTGTAGTTAAACATAAAGCTGCACGATGTTGTACCCATCGCAGGAATGGAATCCCAAATTGTAGCGTTATAAGCCCTCAAACTTACTGCTGAGCCACTACCGGAGAATAATTTCTGGTTTAATGTAAATGTTTAGATAAGAATGTGTGTGTAAGGTGAGACCCAAGTTGTCACTCAAGCTTCCTTCTGTGTACATAAGCAACTGGAACAAAAGTGTCTGACAGAACGACCTTAACAACCATTAACGATATTGGACAATACATCTTCCCATTCTAAGCAGCATCTATGGTTCACTGTCTTTCTGCTGTAACATTCCAGTCCATTTTGAATTTAGAAGAGGTTTAAATCCATTCGTAAATAAAGTAAATTTGTTATAACGACTAAGTACTTAAGATTATTATAAACAATCGCCTCCTTGAGTTCTCATTTTATTCAATAAATACGTTTGTATTCAAGATTTGATCACATAAAACTATTCTGTCTACTAAGGAAATATCCATTACCTGCATGATTTTTAAATTGATATATGGGCTAAAGTGACAACGAAGAAGGTTACACGGCAACCAGACAACTGGCTTAATTGTGTGGAGTAATATAAGGCAGTTAGAATAATATTTTATAATAATATACAATGATAAATTTATCATAGTATCAAATTAGGTAAGACGTTTCCTATGGAAAAATGGCTACCCTTGTATATCATCAATTATGATGTGCTTCCATCTAAGTGAACTGTTGTTCACGTGACTCTGTGAATAAAAACACTGGCGGATGAACGCGAATTCGAATGACCAAAGTACGACTTCAATTTTGTGGTTTTGTACAAATTTGATCTAAGGGAAGATGAATTTTTTTATGGTTGCAAAATAGATATTTCAGCGAATTTCATTTTGCTGGTTTTAAACAATGAGGTTTCATAGACAGCTGAATATGCTGTAAAATTAACGCAGTTCAAGTTCGCTGGTTTTTATAACGTGTGATTACTAGTATTGGGCCGTCCTACTAGTATCAATATAAATTTTTTATTGTTGTTTAATATTCACATTCTTTTGCGCTATTTTTCTGGATAATATTGCCCTCCCGATCTCCGCAGAGAATTTTTAATGGAAGATGAAAATTCAGTTGCTAAATGCAGCATTTATTTTAGATTGCTTTTGTTATGAATTAGATAGAAGTCATTTTACCTTCTCTAGGGGATCCATCTTTATCTAACCTTATCGATAAAACGGCCCACGTCCACAAGAATTGCATTTCTTCAAGCTCTAAAAAGGCCTGTATTTAATCTTTAATTTAATTAGAAATGACATTTATAATCAAACAGGGTTTATTTAAAAACCTTTCGCTTATTTATGATATTCATCTTAATTGGTGATAGCTGCATTCAAAGTTAAAGTGGGCGTCTTACTCCACTCCCCCTACTGCTCTGTTTAAAGCAAATAAAATATTAGTGCATTGTTCAATTTATTTGCTTTTTGTATTTTCTCTAAAAATGTGTCGCACTAATGATACATTGACCGTTTAATTATAATCTCTTATTGTCTGTGACTTATGTAAGTGTATCACTATCAACTGTGGATATATAAGCTCTTTGATTTATTAATTGTTTATTATAGTTTAATTCTTTTTAAAGTATTGAACATGTTTGGCGGTTAGCAAGTACAGTGCCTTAGGGTAAATCTAAGTGAAAGAATTACGCATGTCAATAAAGACCTCAGTAAAAACTATTTAATCGTAAAGAAGAGGTAGAGAGAAAAAAGTGAAAAGATACATGGAAAAAACGAAAGTTAATACGGAAAATGGAAGATAAAAATATTGAAATGACAAGGGAATTGGAGAGAGAAAACAACAATAAATAAGATGAAAGAAAGGAAAAATAATGCCCCGGAAACATGTATAAAATTGAGATGCAAATTAGCTTCGGAATAATTATAATTTTGACATTCACTTTTGAAAGGCGAACATTTTTTCGTTCTCGAGAAACGTAGTTCTATTCGTGTAATGTTAAAGGTAATGGAGAAAATGTTCAGTATTTTTATACCAAAACGAATGAATTATGGTGAAGTATATCGACAATAAAAATCAGAAAGATAGATAATATATACAATTTTGTTATTATACTTTATTTAGCAAACATCAGACTTCATTGTTTTACAAAATACTGTTCACAGGCAAGAACTTAAAAGAGCGTTGTATAGATACATATATATTTGTTTGTATTCCAGCACATAAAAAAATACAAACTTAATAAGAAAACCCTAGTTATCGAGAAGACATCTCATTTGTTAGCACAACACATTTCCAAGTAGTTTGTTAATTAAAAACACATGAAAATTTTCCTTTTAATTCAGAACACCCTGTCAGAGAACATTGATGAACCTATTCATTACAGCATGAACTTCAATCACATAAAGCAGGTGAATTCACAAGGAACATACTTAACTCATTATACACAAGAAAACGACGCATTATCTGTTTACATTGTCAATTTCATGCGTAGAATCAACTATACTAAATGTATATATATATATATATATACGCAGGTACGATTCAATACTGTTCATTGAACCAATTACAATTAAAACAGCACATTTGTGATATTTATCTAACGTATACTTTATATCTTATCAGTAAACGTCAGTTCACAGTTATACCTCATAAGCTCAATAATTATGAATACAATAAATCATTGTTACTCTGATAATTTCTCAAACATGTATTTTATTCACGGGTCACTCGTTTAGTTCCCCTATAGGGCACTTCTTGAAGACACGATTTTTAACACACAGGAGTTTTCCATTCTTGGATCTTAGACAGAAAATAGTAGTGCACACACACACACACTAATAAACTGTTACCATGGTAACATGATAGCAGTGAATACAGACCCTGTGGTTGCCATGGTAGCGATATGATAAAGTAAGCACAATATATATTTATTATTATATTGGCAGAAACGTGCACAAAACTCGTGTAGAAGTCCAATAACAAATTTAACAGGATTTTACACGATAATCAAAATTAATCAGTAAAAATGAAAATATATCCTTTATATAAGATAACAAAGAAAATTAAGTAACTTTTAGTTATTTTTGAGCAAGGAACATAACACTGAAACAGTAACCGAAGAAATACACGAAGAAATAAACTTTAAATGAATCATTCGTAAGTTTCTGAAATGTATCTCTGTTTCATAACTTTTTAGCCTGTCTTTTCTTCTAATGTTCCAGAACGCATGTTTCAGACTGCATTTCAAACAACCAAAAGTTCACACATAAAATTCTCAAGACGAAAATTCAAGTTCTCATTAATAGCACAAATAAAAAAAAAAATCTGAGGTGTTAGATGGCGGAGTACTTTAATCTATACTTCCATTGTTTAATTGGCATTTAAAAAACCAAATGCACATAAATATGCTTGTTATAGTATAAAATGTTATAGTATTTAACTTATAAAAATAGTCATTCCACAAAATGAAAAACTTTCGTACAAGAACACTGAGCATAAGCGATAGAAATAGTTTTGAAAAATTCAGTTAATTGAATCAGTTATTCTTTATTGTTTTCGATAAAGCAATCGAAACATTTTAACGCATATAAGACTATCATGAAGTTTAGCGAAAAGATATATGATATATATATATATATATAATATCAGGCAGCTCATTCATTGAAAGATTGCTAATTGTATATGTATATAAACATGTATACATAGAAATATATATATGTATATACTAGCTTAAAGCTTGAATAAACGTTGAGTATATATATATATGTGTGTGTGTGTATATATATCAAGCGCACATTAGCAGGTGGAAGTCAAATCCGTACAAACATTGCAACGTTGAAGAGTTTTACATTTTGCATGAGATAAACCAGCGAGAACATTAAAAATTTACTGTGAGATATTCTTCCTGCAATCTAGTGCTGTTTTTTTCCCTTGATAAACACTTTTTTTTTCCAATTTATATCGTTTGTCTCCTTCGCTTTTTGAAATAAATTAACTTCGAGAAGTTTCATATATCTCTGAACACAGTTTATAGCCCTAACTCTTTTAATAAACGTTTAGTTTACGCCAAGTTCTTATTATTTTATTATTGCTAGGCGTCTCGTTCTTAATTAAAACCAAGTCGTCCAAGTAAGAGATGGACGAGACGCTTAATTGCAAAATTAAAACCTTCTTGTTTTCATAAAGAAATTATCATCAACTGTCATATTTATATTAGTTCGTTCCTTAAAAATTAAGCAGACATTTTGTTTGTAGATCTTAACGTAAACCGGAAAAAGTTGGTAACACACCTTTCATGCAGACGTTTCCATTGATGGGTCAAATTCAGTCAGTGTACCTGGACAAAGAAAAAACATCGTTACCATTATCAAACGCAACTATATAATGTAAAATTATATAGAAAGGCATTATAAGCAACCAAAACATATTTCTCTTCATGACATAAGCTTGTCGAAACGTTGTACATTTGTAATAAAGTTTCTTTCACTACTCATTCAAGCCGTTTTCAAAATTTACACTTCCATTGTAATTAATAATGATTTGTAGAAAAAAAAAACGTTTTGTTTACAAAATCTCTAACACATTATTATTATGCTTTAAGATAATTGAATAAAATTCAACTAACCTTTCAAGGTTATGTAAGTATAAGTAAAGATCACCAAGCTTACAATGTAAACTCATTTGTATTTCATGTGGTGTTTTGATATTGTGTTGTTACACGATGTCAAATTTTGTAAACTCATTTGTACTTCATGTGGTGTTTTGATATTGAGTTGTTACACGATGTCAAATTTTGTAAACTCATTTGTACTTCATGTGGTGTTTTGATATTGAGTTGTTACACGATGTCAAATTATAATCAATATTTTATCTGAATCCTGATTTTGTGTGATTACAGTGCTTGTATTTTATAAAAAAAAAGTGTGTGCATAGAAATCGTGCGTATTGTCAGGAAGCTTTTAAAGCACGTTTTTAGTCTTAGATGTTACATTAACGTTTGTCTCTCATGTTTCTATCTAAGTTTAGGTTTCGATTATGAGTTGATAATGACGATGCTCGTCTACGGCACAGAAAAATTATACTTATTTAGTTGGCTATAGTTTTCAACGAGATTTATTATTTATAGTAATAATGTCACAGTTTTTAGATATTTATACCAACAATTACAAGTGATAAGAACAGAATGTTTTTAAAAGTATTTTAACATCATGTTTAGACCACTAGGGAAGTAAGAAAGAATGAAACTGTTGCTGTTGAAGGACTCGGAAGTTAAACTATATCAAACTAAAATTCTCAAACAAACAGCTTTTATACATTATATTGATAATTGTTTGCGTGCATAGAACATGAGTTTGTTTATTGTAAAGTACAAAACTACACATTGTGCTACCTGTGCTACGTAAATAGCAGGGATTGAAACCTGAAATTTAGCTTTATAAGCCCTCATGCTTATCGCTGAGCCACCATGAGATACGAGTTTTACCAGATAAAAATACAGAAAATATTCAGTTTCTGAACAACACAATGACAGGATGAATCATAGAAGGAGAGTTTCTAGCTATGAGTTCTGAAGAGAACACATTTTTATGTTTGTAGTTAAGCACAGAACAATGCAATGGAGTATCTATACTGTGCCCTCCACGGTATTGAAACCCGATTTTTAGTTTTAGAAACCCACAGTCTTATCCTATTAGCTACTGAGGGCTACATTGTAGTTTTGAATTTACCTTGAACTTATTGATAGTCTTCAAACTTTCTATAATACGACAAAAACTTCTTTTTAACTTAAAATCTAAATTGACAATTTTTTTTGCTTCCAACGTTTCGTTGTTAACGATGAAAATGTATATAGAAAAAAACATTTCAAATCAACTAAATAGATGCTTAAGTTATGAAATAAGTAGGTTTAGTTGATTGCGTTTGTGCTGGAGAAGAAATATTATTCATATATATATATATATATATATATGCGTATGAATTCATTTCTTTACTCAGTTATAAGAATTTCAAAAGAGTATGCCTAAGTAATCTTGTAAACTTTATTTCTTTCTCTTTTATTATGATATTAATACAACGCTTTTAAAGTTGCCATTAAAGTGCTATTAAAGTTGTTAAGTTGTATAAAGCATATTCGTAACATACTTATTTCCTTTCACGATATAGGCAACTGAAGTTGAATTACCTCAAAAACGACCTCACGAAATCTATTATTTTATCCACGAACAAATTTGTTTCTTGTGATAAAACTTTTGTTCCTCGACAATACAGAGAACATTAAATGTAAGCGATTATTAACGATTATTTACAAATAAAAAAAAACAGTTGAGTGTTATTAAAATTACCTTATGAATTGATGTAGAGTTATCGCTCTATTAACTATCTAAGAAAAAATAAACAAGCATGTTTATAGTCTATTTGATAAACCAATTTTCTATCCTGCTCTGATATCTAAGTGAGGTGCCTCGTGTTAGAAATAGTAGAGTATTTGTGTCCACAACAATACGAAGACTTAGATAGTGGTATCTTAATTCATGCTTAAATGTGCTTGTTTTTGTTATTTGCAGATGTGTACAAGTAAGTGATATCGTGTATTAAACGTACATAGTTCAGACAGATGTAACTTGTAATCCTATGAGTTTTCTACAGGAACCAGGTGTAATGCCGAAACAGATAACGAGAAGTATGGAGTAAAGGCAGACTTTCTACTCACTCATCTCTTATGTTTCAGGATTCGTAAAAATAGTATTGCTCAAACTTATTTATTAGATTTAGAACTAAAAGAAATATACTACTCTAAGCCTTCTTTTCGAACTTGGGCCAGGCGTGACCTAGCAGTTTGCATCCTAAGGTTTGTATTTGCGTCTCGCTACAGCAGATTCACGCTCCACATTTTCAGGGCGTGGGTATACTGTAAGAGAGACTATCAACTCTCACAACTCTCGCTACTGTTATAATTCACCCTGGATCCAAAAATGAGGAGTGTGTTTTTACAGCAATAGATCGCAAACATTAACCCTTAGGCCACACCCAGCCCAGATCAGAATGATTAGTAACTTGGTCATTTGATCAGAAACAGTACTTACTTTTGTTTCTAAACATTCTATGACTTTGAATATTTAATTGCGCACATATTTTTATATTATTTCCAATAAAATGTTTACCTCTCATAACAGAATACTTAATGAAATATTTAAAATTGTGCATAGAAAATGCACTATCTTACGGACACCTCTTGAATACGTAATATCGTCCATCCAACAAACTCTACACGGGAATTCGCAAAGTATAAATACCAGGACACACCACAAAACAGATTAGCACAATTGCCGCATATACGTGAAGTCACCAAATCGTCGGGAATTTTACCTATTCAAGAGAACATGAGTTGCTGGAAGAGCAGAAATGCAATACGTGAAACAGTCGCACTGCTTCGTTCTGCCCTGTCTAACATGTATGAAACATTCAGGAACTTGCAAGTACAAAATTTATGAAACGTTTAGGACGTCAATTCGAAAGTGCTCTTATCGCGTGACAAACATTCATTTTTTAGAATTGAAAAAAAAAAGTACCGGTGATTATCTTTAGAACAAATTCACACTGACTTTACTACATACAGTTTGGATACACGTGCAGTTCCATTACTTGTGATATCAGTAATTTTTTTGCTCTCTACGAATGCGAGTACTTTCGAATGTTTGAAATATGCAAAGTGTACATTATGACCACAGTATACTCTGCACTGACTTGTTTCATACACTGCTTGTGAGTACTGGAATTTTGAACATTCGCTGATAATTTAGGGCAGAGGTGAGAGCTACTTCACCCCAATATTGAGACAGACAGTTGAATAATTCATATGTATTTGCATTTTGAATTATTTTTAATAACATGGATTCCTGTGCCTAGATCAATTAGGAATGAAGTGGTAACTTACTAGAGGCTCTCTCTGTTAATAAACCTTTACTGACTTTTGTTTTAAAAGTTATCTATGTTTATTTGTGGATTTTTTTTTCTGAACAGCATATTAAAGTTTACATTTGCATAAACAAAAGCACTTACTTTTTTGAATTTCAATCAAAGCCACTTGAAAGCTATCTGCGATATCCGTCCCTAATTTTGAAATGATAGACTAGAAGGAAGGCAGCTAGCAAACGTCACCCACCGCCAGTTCTTTAGTTACACGTGTCAAATCGAATAACGGGATTTGACCGTCACTCTTATAACACATATCGGCTCCAAAGTGTGGACCACATTTTATTTTATCATTTTGTTGCAAACGGGCGCTAACCACGGAGCCTCAAATCTACAATACAGTATGCTACCCATTACCTATTGGGCCATGCTCGGTCTAAAGGTAAGAGAAGTCTACATACTACACACACACACACACACACCTGTAAACATGTTACAGTATCTATATATCTTAAAGTATTACGTTGTAGGTTTGGAAATTAATCTTGCATTCAGAATCTATGGTAATTCATATAAATAATAAAACGAAGAGATGTAAACTGAAATACAAAAAAAAGAGCAAATTCTAGTTTTACTAATATAAATCGCCTTTCATTGATTCGTCAACAAACTCTGGTTAAACATTTTCGCTGTCTTTAAATTTTGAGGCAAGAAAAAAATACAAGTTCGTGTTAAACAAAAACACTAATATGTATGGTAACAGATGTGGCTTACTGTTTTGAATAATTCATTATATGGCTAATAACATTAACTTATTACAATGTTTTGTAATTTACAGTAATCCAAATATACGCGTAAATTTACTACAAATGTTATTACGATAACATACTTAGATCAAATCATAAGAATAACATGAAACAGAAAGAGAAAGGGCGTTTCAGAGCTTTGATGCAAGTCGGTCTACTTACTATTTTTAATCCGATATTGTTTCACGAAAAGAAAAGTGAAAATAAAATAGTGTGGTTAAAATCTAATAAATAAACTTAGTATTCCGAAAATTGTTTAATTTCGAAGTCTAAGTTCAAGGGAGGTACAGTTTGATGGTTAAAATCTGTTCAGATTCCCTCTAATATGGTGTGGATGAAAGTTAGGAATATTACATTAATAGCTGTTTTCTCTCTTTTCAAATGCTATTTCGTCAGTGGTTTTGACGACAACCGAAACATTAGGATATTCTTATTGAAATTATGGAAATTGTTTGTTATGTACTAAGATGATAACTGACTAAAACTACATATGATTCACATGAAAACTACAGTTAGAGATACAACAGTCATTATTGGGATATTATAGAACTGTTGCCATTTCTTTCACATTCAACAATTTTGTGGATAATTGTAGTTTTATAAAAATAGTGAACATTAATTAGCTCAAAGAAGAGAGAGTAAATGGCATAAAATAGTATTTCTGGATATTAAAAATTACACGTTAGATAGGACAAGTCAAAATGGCATAAAATAGTATTTCTGGATATTAAAAATTACACGTTAGATAAGACAAGTAAAAATGACATAAAATAGTATTTCTGGATATTAAATATTACACGTTAGATAGGACAAGTAAAAATGGCATAAAATAGCATTTCTGAATATTTAAAATTACACGTTAGATAGTACAAGTAAAAATGGCATAAAATTGTATTTCTGGATATTAAAAATGACACGTTAGATAGGACAAGTAAAAATGGTATAAAATAGTATTTCTGGATATTAAAAATTACACGTTAAATAGAACAAGTAAAAATGGCATAAAAATGTATTTCTGGATATTAAAAATGACACGTTAGATAGGACAAGTAAAAATGGTATAAAATAGTATTTCTGGATATTAAAAATTACACGTTAAATAGAACAAGTAAAAATGGCATAAAAATGTATTTCTGGATATTAAAAATTACACGTTAGATAGAACAAGTAAATCGATTAACATGTCTCTTTGCCATGATAACTCATTTTCACGAATTATTATTCACGATTGGAAGTTAAACTTAAAAGGCAGAATATTTGTTAACCCTCACAATGAACTTAGATATTGTAGTTATGCAGATTGTATATTATGTCTATTAACATAATTTCTATGAAAAAAAAATACACCTGATTAATCAAATCTATACAAAATTTTACAGACGATATTTAATAGAGTTTAAAAGGAAAATGTCACTGCGGCGCGTTGAAACGATATTTCAGCTGCACGAGACAAACAGCCGTCAAATCAAGATTAAAGCGCTCTCACAGTAAAGCAGAAACAGCTCACACCGCTGTTTTCGGAAAGGTCAAATTTTCATCTCCCCCCTGCTGTCTCTAGTTGTGTGAAAGAGAGCTGGCTTACAGTGATTTTTGACGTCACTAAAGACGCGGAAAAAGACAACCATATGAGGATCAACCATCGTCTCAAGTTTTATGGGTGGAGACAGAATAATATGTCATATTTGATCGCGTTATTCAGATACGTTCATAAATCAGCGTTTGGTAGATTGTGTCTCATCTTTAGAAGAACCGGAGAATGTGTCAACGTTCCTCGTAAAGCACATTTTTTATGATGTACAGAAGCTTAACATGGAATGTGGTAAGTATTACATTATTAAAGTTCGTATTTGAGAAAACAGTGTTTTTACAGTTTTCACTTGGTATATAAATTAACAGAAACAAACCAAAAAAAATGAGAAGATTGCTTCAAAGTTCGTACACTTTTTAAACTGCTTTTACACATTTTGAGGAGATCATTGGCGTGTTAGTTATTGAATGCATATAAAAGGAGCCGAGCGTGGCCCATTGGTTAGTGTTCCGGATTATGAATTGGCTCTTCCGATGTTTGCTTTCAGTCAATACAAAAATAGAAATCACGCTCCGCACTTTGGGACGTAATATGAGTGACAGTCAAATCCTGCCCCCCAGTGGAACATCGGTATGTCTGCGGACTTACAACGCTAGATACCCGTGGTAGGCAGAACATAGATAGCCCGTTGTGTAGCTTTGTGCTTAATTCCAAACAATCAGTCAAATCCCATTATTCTTGTGTAAACAAGACTAGCCCAAGAGTTGGCGGTGGGCACTATGACTAGGTGACATCTTTTTAGTATATAAGTTCAAAATTAGAGATGACTTTTGTAGATAGCCCTTGATTGGCTATGAGCGAATATCCAATAAATAAATAAACTATCTATTATAATAATACTCAGTTTCTGTCTGTCCTGAAAATGCGCGCATCTTACTATCTAAATGCGCATGCGCGCGCACTTAAACGGATGTAAACATACTTTAGTAA
>NW_013665649.1:74684-84299 GCF_000517525.1 Limulus polyphemus | reverse complement strand
CCGGTTTCTAGCGTTGTAAGTCCGCAGACATACCGCTGTGCCACTGGGGGGCGTCTAAACATTTATGCAAAAAATATTTACATTCCTTAAACATGATATTTGATCAGTTATAAGATTTCTGAAATAAAAAAAGATTGTTTTTCCTTTAGATATTGTATCCAGTGGCTTAGCAGTAATTTTGAAGGCTTTTTACTCTAAGAATCTGGTTTTGATACTCGTGATGGGCACAGTACAGACAGCCCATTGTGCAGCTTTGTGCTTAACAAAAAACAATCAAACAAACCTCGTATATCTGAAAACTAGCATTGTTTTTTAAGTATTACAACACCAACAATTTATAGCGAGCCTATCGAAATTATTATATAACACAACACCCCTTGAAAGAAAAGTATATATTTTATTTTCTCTATTTGGAAATAGTCAACGCTTGTTTTATATGGAAACAAACAATACTCTTTTACTGTATATATATATCAGAAAAACAACACTGATTGAATACCTGAAAACGGTTTTTGTTTAATTTAAGTATTATTTAAGCAACAGTATTATGATTGATAAGTTAACAAAAAGAAAGTGATTTTTTTAATAATTTAGATATGTGGAAGTAATTTTTTTTATGTATTTTGAATATCTGGTAAAACTATTAATTTGAATACCAGGAAACATTAAATTTAAGAAAAAAAGCAACTATTATATAATTACGAAAGAGAGAGAGATTAATAGCAGAATAAAATACTAAAAACAATTTTTAAAATCCGATATCCGAGATGTGAAGTATGAAGCGATATTAATGTAAAAAAAGTGAAATTGGAAAACGAACAACACGATTTCGTTCTTAGAAAAATACTTAGAACACGAAATTTTTTCGGTGACGTTGGGGAAGGAAAAGACAGGAGTTTTGGTTTTGAGAGCGGACACTATAACTCATAAATTTTATATTTTTCCTTGAGCTTCTCATTGCTTCCTTGCCGATCTAAAAGATATGTTTAGAGATCCATAATATTCCTCTTGAGAATTTTAGACTAAAAATTAGAATCAAAATACTTCAAGAATTTGAACCTTGAAAATATACATCCCGTTTCTGTAGTTTTATATCGATTTAATCTTGCAACGTATTTTGATAAAAGCAATTTTTGATTTTGTTGGTCAGATTCGCTAATTTCATAAGTGATGGTTAGGCAAAAAAATAATTATAGGAAATTGGGATCGAAATTGGGAATAACTCTTCTTTTATATAGTTTCATCTGCTTTTTATCGATCGGTTGTGTGTTAGGAAAAAAAACCGGAGATTATTAGACGAGATGAGAGTATAAATTAATAAAAAAAAAATTGTCGTACGACACAATTTCGGTATTTTATGTATATGGAAAACGGGGGCACGTTATTGTGAATAGAACTCTTTGGTATAGCATTTTTTAAATCAGTTCTTCTGTAATGAAATTACTTTTCTAGAAACCACACTTCTAGTTTTAAATAATTGAGAATTTCTGTTTCGTGAACTTATTAAAAGCACAAAGGGTAACTAAGTAAGAGTCTTGAGAATAAGGTGATGTTTGATGTTTATTATTAAGCACAAAACTACACAAAGGGGGGCTATCTGTGCTCTGCCCATCACGAAGATAGAAACTCGGTTTTTAGAGTTATAAGTCCGCAGACATATCGCTGTGCCACTGGTGGTCTGAGGATAAGGAGAAAACAAAATAATACCATCAAGTTACCATACAATTTAGTAGTGTAACTCGCTATCTGGTGGTGTAGGTTGCGAAGTGGGGTGCTTGGTGTGACATAAAGATTTTACTATGAGAGATTGAAAGTATAAGGAGTTGCCAAAGACCACTCAATCTGGGGGAGGTCTGGGGGCATGACCCCCTGAAAATTAATGCAATAATATAATTTACAGTTTACTATGTGAGTCAAATATATAAAAGCGTTGCATCCAGCATCTCCGGTTTCCCATTTAAAACATAGTATCTAAAATATCATCGATTTTCAACACAAACATAGTGATGAAGCCTATACAGATTACTAGGTAAAACAACGAAAGGTTGTTAGAATTATAGTGGTAAAACCACTAAAGTCGATTAAGCTACTGACAAATCCATATTAATATAACTGTTGCCCGGACTTTAGATACTTTAGAACACCTTTATTACGAATAAGTTACAGCGCTGATAAAGATTACAATGTGATCGTATTTCAACACTTGCAAATACTGTAATGTAATTTGGTCTAACACTCTTAATGGTTATACCAATTATAACAATTATAATGATACAATTATAACCAGTACAAGTGAGAGATCAGACACTCTAATTAGTACACTTTTATTGGTATAGTCTCATCCTGATATATCATTTGTACTTGTTAAAGTATTATCCTGATCTGTCACTTGTACAGGAATAGTGTTATCTTAATTAATCACTTGTAATGGTATAGTTTAATCCTGACCTAACATTTGTACTCGTCAGTGTGATATTCAGGTCTAATTATTGTACTGGCTATTGCATCATTATTATCTAATAGTTGTACTGGTTACTATGTCATCCTAATCTAATAGTTGTACTGGTTATTGCGTCATTCTGATCTAATACTTGTATTATTTATTGCGTCATTCTGATCGATTACTTGTACTGGCTATTGCATCATTATTATCTAATAGTTGTACTGGTTACTGCGTCATCCTAATCTAATAGTTGTAGTAGTTATTGCGTCATCCTAATGTAATAGTTGTACTGGTTATTGAGTCATTCTGATCTAATACTTGTATTATTTATTGCGTCATCCTGATCTAATACGTGTACTGGTTATTGCGTCATCCTGATCGATTACTTGTACTGGTTATTGTGTCTCTTAATCTCTCACTTATATTGGTTAGAGTTCCATTCTTCGTTATTTTAAATGAACAGTAAGCATTAGAGATAAAACATATTTGAACTGAATTTTCTATAATGTTTGGATAAGATACTTAATAATCAACTACAAAAATAAATTACATCAAAGGTTTAATTAATATTTTGGACCTTTATATTTAATTCAAATAAAAAGTGTAGTTCATTAAACGCGAAAAATAGAAGTATCTATTTGTCTTTATTCCCAAACAGTCATTCATCGAAATGTTTTATGGGAGAGAGAATGAATAAACATCGGACTGAAACAAACAGTTTAAAGATAACACAATAAATGATGTTGTGTCTAAGCATAAGAAAATGAACAAACGTGCACTAAAGATAGGTATTTATAGTGTAAGGTGTTAGTGGTAGTAACAGCGGAAGTTCTATGTATTATCTCACTAAAAGTAGAACAACTATAGAGTTTCCTATGGTGCGGAAGGTATTAAAGACATTAATTTTATTTGCATTTCATTTCCTGCATTTTGCTATCGCTTAACTGAAGTCCCTCCTAAAAATGCAAGAAAGTTATGATTTAAAGATATATATTCTTTCCTGTAACGATATTTGTTAGGACCAATTTAGAAAACTAGAAGTCATAATATATAGATACAATGCTTTAGTAACGGAAAAAAGAAATTCAAACTGGATATGATAACGACTTAAATTAAAATAAATGTGATATATGTGAATTTGAAATCCCTTGTTAATGGGTTCTGATAACGATATGTATTGTAATTAGTCAGGATTGGTATTAGTATTATAGCTACTTGACATTTAAAGTGTGTACAATAGCTGGTATTAGTAGTGTGGCATCTGGTTGATACGGGTAGTTGTTCATTGATTTTGGTAGTGGAGAAAGATGATTGATAATAATGACATTATAATTAACTGGTACTGGTATGGAATCTAGATGGTATTTGATGTACTCTAACAACATGATTTGTTTGTGCAGAAACTAGCTGATATTGATGTCATTGTAGCAAAATGGCATAGGTATTGGTGAGGTTAACCGATACTGGTATCATTGTAACAAAGTGGTTTTGGTTGTGGTGAGGTTGGCCAATACTAGTGTCATTGTAGCAAAACGGCCTTGGTAGTGATGAGGTTAGCCAATAAGAGTGCCATTGTGGAAAAGTAGTTTTGGTAGTGTTGAGGTTAGCCGGTTGTAGTATCATTGTAGTAAAATAGTTTTGGTAGTGGTGAGGTTAGCCGATACTAATATCATTGTGGTAAAGTAGTTTTGATAGTGGTGAGGTTATCCGATATTGGTATCATTGTAGAAAAGTAGTTTTGGTAACCTGGAAGCTAACAAGTACAGATGTCATTGTAGTAAACTGATTTGGGTTGTGACGAAACTAGCTAGTACTGATGTCGTTGTAGCAAAGTGGTTTTGGTAGTGGTGAAGTTAGCCGATAATGATGTCATTGTAACAAGATCATTTTGATAGTGGTGAGTTACGCAGGTAATGATGTCATTGTAACGAAGTGGTTTTGGTAGTGGTGAGGTTAACCGGTACTGATATCATTGTAGCAAACTGGTTTTGGTAGTGGTGAAGTTAGCCGATAATGATGTCATTGTAACAAGATCATTTTGGTAGTGGTGAGTTACGCAGGTAATGATGTCATTGTAACGAAGTGATTTTGGTAGTGGTGAGGTTAACCGGTACTGATATCATTGTAGCAAACTGGTTTTGGGAGTGTGGAAGTTTGTACTGATAACGTTGTAACTGAGTTGTCAGGTTAGAAGTTTGATGAGAGACTGTTGTTAATAAGTTTGTATCAAACTGAAAATGTTAGTGTTAAAACGTCCTAGAGTATGAGTCAAAAGCATGCACTAACACTTAGTAAAGTTTTCATCATATCTTCTTAACAGTGTCAACTTAAGCAGGAAACTTCTATAATAATTATAGTTCTTTTTAATTGAAACATTTTCCATGAGTATGGAATGAAGTAATAATATTGGTTCTAATAGCTACACATTACTGCCTTCTGTTCGTTGTGTAATGCTTAACTCACACTTATAAGGGAAGTTGGTAACGAATAGTAGTTTACCCTTTGACCTCTGCTCTCTAAGACATATATTTAAAAATACTGTTACTTCTACAATTCATTTAGAATATGAGATGCAAATGAATTGCCATAATGAGCAGCACTTTATCTTGAAACTTTATCTTTATCTTTCAGTGGCGTTGAAACTAACTGAAATTTATAGTGCCAAAAACTAGCAAGAAATTTTCATAGTTTCCATATGTCATATTCATGAGTTATTGACAGCTGATGGTTATTCTGACAGAATTCATCACTAAATATAGTTCTAAACCATTCACATTATTCATTTCTGTCAAATTAATGCTCACCTAAAAAAAGGAGGCGTTATCTGATTAGGATTTATCATGTTACAAGCATTTACTGCACAAGACATATAGCCACCACTCATCTCAAGATGAAGTCAGCTAAAATTAATGGAAACTATACTATGTTCGCCCTTACTTTCAGACTCATTAATTACTTTTCTTGACATCTGGTGGCGTCGAAAATAAGTACCTCAATACCAGAGAGAAAACATGGAAGATAGATGTTAGTTTGGTTGGCAGGAGAACAACATAATATAATATATATATAAGCTGATATTGTTTAGCTTAGCACTGGAATACAGAAGAAAAGCTCTGAGAATTGTATAAAGTGGTTGCAAGTAAAATATGCTTTTAACATTTCATAAACCGCTAAATCAATCAAATTTAATAAGGAAGCGTCTAGCAAAGTGTATATTTTTGTTTTGAATGTGGATCATTTACTACGAGAAGGAAAGGGAGTATCTAAGGCTTACCTATATCGGTTGTAATAGAAACGTTGTAACAAAAAAAGGTAGAGACAAATAGCTTGATAATATTGTAAGCAACAAAGATTGGGGTAACAAATAATCAAATAATACTTCGAATAACGAAAGATGTAGCAACAAATTATTGGATGATATTGTAACAGTAGCAACGCATCTTTTAATGTTTTCATGTGAAGAGATAGACTACAAAAATTAGTGACATGGCAATGTGTACGAAAAGGAGAAAAGTTTGTTTGTTTGTTTTGAATTTCGCGCAAAGCTACACGAAGGTTATCTGTGTTAGCCGCCCCTAATTTAGCAGTGAAAGACTAGAGGGAAGGCAGCTAGTCATCACCACCCACCGCCAACTCTTGACCTACTCTTTTACAAAGGAATTGTGTTGTTGACCGTCACATTATAACGCCCCCACGGCTGAAAGGGCGAGCATGTTTGGTGGGACGGGGATTCGAACTCGCGACCCTCGGATTGCGGGTCGAGCGCCCTAACCACCTGGCCATGAAAGGAGAAAAGAAGTAATATACAACTAGCCAACACTGCACGTGATTAGAGAAAAATATATTAAATGACAGCTTAACAAAAACTGTCATATCATGTGATAAAATGTTATTGTATTAATGGAGAATAGTAATAACAAATGGTTAAATATGGGAGAGGCTGTGATGTAAGTAGCGTTTAGCAACTATGTTACGAAATAGAATTGGTAATAAACTTTATGTTTAACGGAACAAATTCAAGCACTGGAAAGTAAAATGAGACTTTAGGAACTGAAAGAACTGACAGTAAATTGTTCTCACGAATAAATTAAGTATTTAGAAGTTTTCAGTCTTTATGAAGGTGTCTATTTTTACATATGGTGTTAAATTAAATGTTTCCATAAATTGTATTTCTCGTGTATTCTGTTTCATTGTTAATATTATCAGAATAGCTGTGCCGAAGAGAGAGCTAAAACCGCTGGAAATTTACCCTGTCGATGTACGATGTTGTTTGTAACTAAGCACAAAGCTACACATTGGGCTATCTGTGCTCTGCCCACCACGGGTATCTAAACCTGGTTTCTAGCGTTGTAAGTCCGCAGACGTGCCGCTGTGCCACTGGGGGGCGTCGATGTACGAAGCAAACCTAGATTGATAACTTAGGATTTTTTCGTATATCAACAGGCAGAACTGACAACAATTTTAGTCTATTCAGATCTCTATCCAGACTGATCACTCTGTCGACAGGGTGAATTGACAGCAGTTTGAATATATTAACTTTCCATCCTACGAAGCAAGCCTGAGTGATTAATCAGCATGGATTTCTTAGACAACTCAAACTGCTGTCAGTTTATCCTGCCTTTCTGTAAAGAAAACACGAGTGATTAATCTTAATAGAGATCTGAATATAAAGCAGTGTTTAGATATAAAAGCTACATCAATTTATTTTCCACACCTAAAAACCATATAAAGCCCCATTGAGTGACTGTCTTTATCGTCGAACCAGCTGTAATGCTGAAAGATGACATTGCTCAAAACTATATTTCTCTGTAGATTATGCTTTGTATTGTCAGCTACATAATGCAGGGGTTTTATTTTTACGCTTCTTGGATGTAATTGTTTATTTGGAAATATACTCTCACAACATGATTACAAAGAGGAAAACAATTTTCAAATATTTATATCGCATGTAGTATGATTAATGGAATTGTAACATCGAAGTTTTAACTGTAACAAAAGTAAGTAATTGAATGACATTACTTCGATTTTATGTAGGATTAGTATTAAATCGGTGAAGCCTTTGCTATAAATGAACAGACTGCTCGCATGTATAAACACACACACACACTGCCATGAAGATGATTACTTAAGATGCCTTCTGTAGTATCTTGTAATAATTATTGTTTTTTTTTTATTATTCTTTGAGAGTCTGGGTTTTAATCAGTGACGTATTGAAATGTTTAGTTTGTTTCATTGCTTGACATAGATATTTGACCAATTTGTATTTTTTGTAATGCTTACTGTTTGGATGAACAGATTACAAATTTGACTTAATTTGTTGTATAGAACCAATTTTAAAGTTTTAATGAGATTCAATGTTTGTACTCTTCTGTCATTCTCTTAGCATAATAAGCAAAAACCTTCTATCTATCTATCACTTTTATGAAACTACAATTGCTACAGTACTGAATGAAGTATCATGAGAAAGACAAATTTCCCTATATTTATCATTCAAAGTACAAGTTCAGATATTTTGTCCGGTTCGGATGTAGTACGGATTTTAAACCATCAGCTATAATAATCACAATTCAATCGCAGTACCGATTTCAAACCATCATATTATAAGCATAACCATCCCGTTGCAATGCCGGTTTTTAGCTGCCATGTCATAGGCCTAGTCCTAACGTCTGTATTACAAGATGATTATAATTTTGTAGCTTTCATATTGCTAATGATAAACGTTCAAATTATGGTTAAATGGTATCAATATTTTGTTCAGTTTTAGCTGAAAAATTTGTATAATTCAAAACTAACCATATTGATTACAAAAAAAAGTAGTTTATAGTAAAACTGTTAACCCCATGTCAGCATATTGATTAGTTTTGTTTGTTTGTTTGTCGTTAAGCACAAAACTATACAATGTACTATCTGTGCTATGCCTTCCACGAGTAACGAACTCCGGTTTGTATCATTATAAGCCTTCAAACTTATCGCTGGGTCGCTGGGAAGCATATTTATTAATATCCGTTAATTTTGTATAGGATTAACATTTGTTGCTAAAGGGATATAAATTTACGTGAAGATTGAAATTATTAAAACTGAAATGAAGTGAATAAGCACATGAATATTTACCTTGAGAGTTTGAAGTATTTCTTAACGTATTTTTAAAAGTTAAGCAATATCAATCGGGGTAAGATAATCTGTGACCTTAATCTTTGAGTTAGAAAAGCCATATAATTTCTAGCTAAATGAATCAAAAATATACTTGAATAAGTTAGAGGAAAACGTGGTCAAAATCCATCATATACTAAACGAGGAAATAACCAGAGAAATATAAAGATAAGACTAATAACGTTCCAGGTGGCGTGATGAGCCGTGGTATTTAACGAAAAACCTCGTAGGCACTGGATATGGCAGATGTAATGTGATTGAAATATTATTACATTTTTTGCCTTCCATTCACTCTCTAGTTCTTAAAAATTGCTTTTGTCAGGGGTTCAAACTATTCAGACAGATCGAAGAATACAATAATTACCTCTAGTAGGTAAAAAAATACATACCTACGTACAAAGGTAAGTAATTAAACTCAAAATCTGTATTAGTGTTACAACATTTGGGTGTTGTGGCTGATCTGATAGGATGAGATCTGATACAGAACAAAATACTTTGTGAGTGATATCGTATAAATAAATTATCTTGACGAAATTCTGACTTTCCTGTGAAAAGCTGACCAGGTAATGCAATGTGTATGTTCGATTCTTCTTTTGCATTCTCAGTGAGTTGTTGTCCGTTGAGTTTGTAATTTGTTATACAACGTATGTAGTTTTAATGAAACTGAGGCACTTATCTTTATACCTTAGTTTTGCTTATTTTAATGTTAAAATCTGTGAAGAAAAATTCTAAGTTTCTTGGAACTATTAAAGGAAAGAAAGAAGATAACATGTAGCATATAATTCAGTGAAAAAGAGCTTATCATACAGGTTTACTGTAGTTGAATAAGGTATGCGACGGTTGAACGGATATGCCGTGGAAGTAGCTTGTGTACATGTGACTGGTGTCGCTTTTCCAAATGGTTTTTTTTTTTTAATTTCGCGCAAACCTACACGAGGGTTATCTGCGCTAGCCGCCCCTAATTTAGCAGTGTAAGACTAGAGGTTAGGCAGCTAGTCATCACGACCTACCGCCAACTCTTG
>NW_013665649.1:67278-73719 GCF_000517525.1 Limulus polyphemus | reverse complement strand
GGGATTCGAACCCGTGACCCTCAGATTGCAAGTCGAGCGCCCTAATCACCTGGCCATGCCGGGTGCTCTTTTCCAGACGGAAATCCTTCTTGATTATGTTGCTTACTGTTGCCTGGGGCACTCAGACAGAAATCCTTCTTGATTACGTTGACTGCGTCACGTGGACGGTATTTCTCACTGACTTTTGTGTTCGTGGACTTTCACCTTTGCTTACCACGGCTAGGATAGAACTCTTTTGTATATCTCTTTCTGTATGATCCTAGTGATCCAAGTTGATCCGTATTCCTTTGTTTTCCATCGTGGATTTTCACCTTTGCTCACCACGGCTAGGATAGAACTCTTTTGTATATCTCTTTCTGGATGATCCTAGTGATCCAAGTTGATCCGTATTCCTTTGTTTTCCATCGTGGATTTTCACCTTTGCTTACCACGGTTAGGATAGAACTTTTTTGTATATCTCTTTCGGTATGATCCTAGCGATCCAAGTTGATCCGTATTCCTTTGTTTTCCAATGCCATTAAGTATAAGAGATATCACCGTCTTAGAAATTATAAATCCACGATCTAAATACTTCTTTATAGTCTAAATGTATAAAGATCTTGCGTCTGGAAGGAGTGTAACTTAACCTTTTCTAAAACGATCAAGTTTCGTTAGCATCATGCTAACGCTAAACAATGCTTACATTGATTGTGCTTACATCTGATACCATGATTTAGATTGTTTAGTTATGTTTATTTATTGGGAAAACTTAAAGAGGGCGCTGTACGATTGTAGTTGGAATTTGTTGTAAACAGTATCAGTTGTAAAAATACTTTTGTTTTACAATGCAATGAATATTTCTGAAATTAAGTTCCTACACTAGGATTATCTTAAATTTCGTTTGATAAAACAACGTATACTAAATTTGATCAAACGTTAAGTTTACTTACAGTTTGTTTGTTGTTAAACACAAAGCTACACAATCGGCTGTCTGTGCTGTGGTTGAGTATTGAAACCCGATTTTTAGCGTTATAAGCCCACAGATTTATCGCTGAGCAATCAGAAGAGTTGGTGACTCTTAACGCGAAAATTCGGGGATCAGTCCCCTGGGTAGAGACACATCCGATAGTCCCTTATGCATCTTTGTTCTAGAACAAACAAAAGACTGTCAGGTTAATTTATATTTAAAATACTAGTTGACTTGTTTCAAATAACAATTTCAAATTAAAGCCGCTCCTCTTTACTGAAGCTACCAAAAACTATATACATAAACCGAGTAAAGTAAAACCTGAAACTTATGCTGTCATAGTTTGAAACATTCATTTGAAAATTTTGCTTTGTTGTTTTGCTACATGTGCGATGAAACATTTCTCTGAGCTCACTGATATACAGGTCGGCTATGTTGCAATATCAAAATGTTTAGTTAGAAGAGTAATTAAGGCAGCCGTGCCTTCTTAAAATGTTACTTATAAAATTTTTCCTGCTACAAAACGAAAGTAGGCATATTAAAAAGGAAATTTTAGAAATGTTTACTAGCTCTTTTTTAATGCTTCACTTGCTATTTTGGCCATAAAGTGTGAGTGAGGCATTGCCAGTTTAAGCATTTTATACATTCTAGCTTAATGTTGAAGATTTATTTGTTTACGTTAAATTTCGCGAGCTGCTCAAGGGCTATCTGTGATATCCGTCCCTAATTTCGAAGTTGAGAAGCTAAAGGGAAGGTAGCTAGTCAACATCACCCACCGTCAGCTCTTGGACTACTCTTTTACCAACGAAAAGTGGAATTGGCCGTCACATTATAACTCTCCCACGACTGAAAGGGTGAGCATGTTCGGTGACGGGATTTGAACCTGCGATCCGCAGATAGCGAGTGAAGCGTCCTAGGAACCACACCATTTCAGGCTTCAAGATTTGAAAAATGTCGCTCATAAGACGTATAATGTGTTTAAGAGCATTGTTAATTCTAAATTCATGATTACACCAGAAGATTTACCCAAATTGACTCGACTCGCAATCTGTGGGTCGCGGGTTCGAGTCCCCGTCCCACCAAACATGCTCGTCCTTTCAGCCTTGAGGGCGTTATAATGTGATGGCCAATCACATTATTCGTTGGTAAAAGAGTAGCTTAAAAGTCTTTCACTGCTAAATTCGGGACGGCTAGTGCAGATAGCCCTCGTGTAGCTTTGCGCGAAATTCATAACAAACCAAATTGCATAATTGTTCAGTTGTATTTTTGATAGTAAATTTGCTTAAGAATGTGCTGTGAACTATCGTAATGAAAATAATTTTGTTCGCTACATCTATTTTATTGCTTACGATACAGTACTTTTCTGTAGAGATAGCGCACAGCAAATGTGTCAAACTGTAAGCAGAGCTCCAAATATATATATAGCGGAACAGCATTCTCATTGTTAAAATAAATATCCATTTTCCGCATTTGTTAACAAAGTTATGTGCATGGGGGGGGGGGAGTTTCGAAAGTGAAACTTCACTGACTTAGTCACAACAATGTGTGTAGTTGTAGTCGTACTGACTCTCCCTCTGCTATATATTATTTCGATCAGCCATTGGTAAAGTTGATTTCTAGTTTGCTCTCAATAGTTGTTTTATTCAGACTTAGTTTGTTGAATTTTAATTTTGATATAATTAGTGACTGATTAAGGATGTAATTAAATTCGTGGGATGTATATGAACACACACATACACTATATGAGAGTACCATTATAGTATACACTTATTTCATTTATTTATGAAGTTATAATTCGATCACTGTTGATGAATATTTACTGCTAAAGAAAATGTTATTGGGTAGTTTTAAAACTGCATTTTAAAAGCTACATATGATATTTGGAACTGTATAACGGGATTGACTGCCATTTCCATAAGGCAGTGATCATTCATCAGCATCACGTATCTTACCTCAGACGTTCGATCCCTAGCCTGACATGTTAACCGTTAGGCCACGCCCATCTTACAAATATTAGTTATGAATATTCTTTAACCTTTTCGTAGATCACAAAAAAATTCAGTTATTATTTTAAGATGTAAGGGAGTGTATTCATATGATAATAAATAAATAAAACACATTGACTAATAACCAGTATTAGAGATTTAAAATTAGAACGAAATAAGTTCATTATTTCTATAAACTGTCTTTCAAAAGATGCGTAAAAATTCGTAAATATTTGTAATTCAGTTTTTATAGCATAAAAATATTACATTTATAAATAACACAACCTTTTATAGGATAATATTTCGTTTATATATCAAAGTATATACCATCCTATTTGCATTTCACATATAAACAAAACATTTTAAGCCAATGAAAGTTCTAGGCTCTAAGAGAATCAACTTGATGTATTTCATTATTTTTATTCTTTATCTGTTCCTAATATACTCTTAGGTAAATAGCACCGTATTTCATCCTTGAAAAATACTGGATCGTCTAAATATTAAAATAAAACCAAAAGGTATAGCATTTTCCGTTTTTATGTTTAAGTTATATAACTACTGGCTTCTATAGTATTTAAATTTCTGAGCTTAGTTGGAACAGCTTTTGTTGATAAAGGAAGTATAAGCATATTAATTTTCACTTTGAAGATTTTCTATTTTCATACTTGCAACCCTATTCGCACAAGTGACCACGGTCAACAGCTTACAGTATAGCAACAGAAAACACAGAAAGAGCGGGAAGATAGTCTTGTTTTGGTGCACGAGTCTCTAAATACAAATGTTTTAATCTATGGTTAAAATACTGTGCGTAATAAAAAGTATTTTATTGCCTAAAAAGGGCTTGGCGTGGTCTTGTGCTTGGGGCGCTCGACAGCTTAGTGATAAGGATAGTCAAGTAGACTGAGATGGAACACTGTCAATGTTTTGCACATATCATGTTCATTGTAAACTTGGTGTAATTGTTTCATTACACCGCCATAATAGGCTCATAATACTGTCGTGGACTTCTTTGAGTAATCATCATAATGCAAGTGATTTTTATAAAGGTGCTGTTATCTATTAAATATCTGTTATAGTTTTAGACATATTTTTTTGTCTTTTATGACCATAATCTTAACTAGTTTGTGGTCGGCCGGTATTTCTGTAAGCCCAAAGGGGGCCTGATATGACCTGGTGGTTAGGGTGCTCGACTCGCAACCTGAAGGTCTTGAGTTCGAATCCCCGTCACCGAACATAGTTGTCGAATGGGCCAGTCACCCAGGGATACAAATTCTTGGCTTATTAAAATACCGGCCAACCCCAACTAGCTTGGATTAAAGTCGTAACAGACAAAAAAAAAAAGTCCAAAGAAAAATATACCCCAAACTATAGCAGATGTTTAGTGGATAAAAGCACCTTAGAACCAAAACATGCTTTATGATAATTACACAAAGGAGTGTACAGCAGTATTATGAGCTTATTATGGCGGTGTGCTGAAACAATTACATTGTACACGATATGTGCAAAACCACACTTAATCTACTTGACTATTGTTATCACTAAGCTGTCTGATCACAATTATGCGTATCTACATGTTGGTTACGACGGTAAACATCTTACTCAATGTGCCAATTGTTCTTTGCTAAACACAATCAGGGGACAGCTTAGTGATAACCATAATTGTGATCAGGCAGCTTAGAGATAACGGTTACGACGGTAAATATCTTACTCAATGTGCCAATTGTTCTTTGCTAAACACAATCAGGGAACATGTAGATACGTATAATTGTGATCAAACATGTAGATATGGGTTACGACGGTAAACATCTTACTCAATGTGCCAATTGTTCTTTGCTAAACACAATCAGGGGACAGCAGTAATTTAACTGCAAATCTCTGAAGGTCAGGTTCAAATACAATCAGACATATAGTAATGAAAGTCCAAATCTTATTTGTAACGTAAATTATGCACGGGTGAGTAAATTTATCTGATGATGATAACTAAAATTATTTAAGAACGTGCTTGCTGTAAAAAAAGATTATCAAAGTCACAATATATTTTCACACTAAAAATATAGATCATAGAGCAATAAAATGTTGAAGTAAAGAATGTGAAAAATTTATTGCTTCTAATGAAATAATAATATTTGAGCATTAAATAGTTTAGAATTTCGCACACATAGAAACGAATACAACAGTTCAACTCATTAACACGTAAAAACAATAGTGAACATTTAAGGCATGTTCTGAGAAAAATGTATTTTATGGGATCTGTTGTGGCGAAGTAGATAACATTTCTGGACTGATCGTTTATGATAGGACGCAGTAATTCAAATGTTTACAGAGAATGATATAGGAAAGTTGTCATAAGGAGTTATTTTGAAAATAAATCCGCGAATTCCTGGAGAAACAGAGTCAGGTAATCTATGAAAGAACAGTGTTCCCGTTCATCAGTCACGATGTGTGAATTGAGAAAGTATAAATGTTATTTTAAGCTCGACTGAAAAACATTTCATCATACCTTTATGTCTTTAACTTGTTCCTACCTGACGTCACCGTATAATGTCAGATCTTGCAATAGTAGTACCACTAGATGCCAGATCTTGCTTAGCAGTAACACATAATACAAGATCTTGATAACAGTACTACATGATGCCATATGTTGCATGGCAATAGCATAAAATGCGAGATCTTGCATAGCAATACCACATGATGCCAAATCTTGCATCGCAGTACTACAAGATGCTATTATTATAGTAATCAAATATTCATTTCAAATAAAAGATTCGTTCGTTGTATTCAATTATGTATGAATACAAAGATAAAAAAAAAAAAGCATTGCCCTAGCTCAAGGATTTGTGTATCAACAGTAGTCACTAGGTGCTCAGATTAGTTAAAAAAATAACACCAACTGAGTATTCGGAAAACATATTAGTATCAAAAATTCACAAATACTCCACTCAAATAGCAAACGGCTATAGGAATGTTTCTTGTAAGCAGAAGCAGTATTAGTAGTGGATAATAAATCGAACTGCAGTTGAACTTCTTAAGTTTCTTGTCGTTTCGATATAGGTCCAAGATGATGAGCGGTTATTATTCCCTTAGCTTCACATGGTCATATTATTGTTCTGCTGACTTGATATGTCCATAAGATTATTTAGGTGCCGGCTGAAATGAGAGCAACTGTCGCCGTGTTTTTTTTATAAGCTTTTGCGAGAAGGAGCCCCCTGTTTATTAGCGTTTTTAGCAGTATCTGGTGTCTATTTTAGAAAGCTTCTGTAGTTTAGCATAAAATAATCAGTTGAAACAAACCTAGTCTGCCGTGGCAGCAAGTCAACAGGGAACGATCAGGCTAGCAGTCACTCTAAAACTAACTTTCGTAAACTCCAATACAAAACACCAGATATGTTATGCATAGCTTGATTAAACGTATCAAAGCATAAGACAAACAAATGAGCTTAAGAAAGGACAAAAATAAAAATCACTCTTGAAACTCCTTCCTAAAGAGGCGGCCTGGCAGGGCCAGGTGGA
>NW_013665649.1:46590-66325 GCF_000517525.1 Limulus polyphemus | reverse complement strand
ATTAGGGACGGCTAGCGCAGATAGCCCTCGTGTAGCTTTGCGCGAAATTCAAAAACAAACAATCCTAAAGAGGAAATGAATAGTGTTACTTGTAAAACTTCTGTGGAAAAAATAAAATAAGCCCACAAACCCAGGGATATACCAATTCCTTTAAATGTGCCTGTTCAACAAATTGTGAGAAATTTCAGTGATTCAAAATTAATACCATCATAGTTCTTAGCGATTTTTCGGTTTTCAAGATCAGCAGTGAACATGACAGAACGTTTTGAAATATATTGTAAACATAACTTCAAAAAATGATTCATAAAATCACTATTTTACCAGGATAGAATGCATACATAACAACAGAAACAATAATTAAACAATTTCAACCGAACTCAATACAATGCTATCCTAAACACTCATTAAATGGCAAGAATTGCCTGGTTGTTTGAACAGAATTGTATATGATGAATGATAGTGTTTACTTGAAATATCATAATGTCAGTTTCTAGTGTTATGAGATATATTAATCAAACACTTTAGTTGTGGTTTAAGCTGATCCACTATCCGTTAAAAATATATAAAAATAACTATAACATTTAAGACAAATTTGGCTTCTAACGTAAGCACTTGATGGCTGAACTGTTTCTAAAAATACACTAAAAAAAGGGAAAAAATATTCGTCGTTATTAAACGGTAGCTTTTGTACATATTTGTTATATGACATCAAGAGCAGAACAAAAACAAAAACTTATATGTTTTATCAAACATCAACATCCAAGTGAAAAGTCACCACAAGTTGAACTGTTAAAAGTATTGGAATTTTCCACTTGAACGGCACCGTATGTGCACGTTGGTCCAACAGTCAGGTTTAGGAACCCTAGGTTTCGGGTATAGCGTTTTTAATTTTGGACTACGGAACAGATGAAATGCAGTTAGCTAGTCAGTAGTATGCATCCGTCACCACTAGGGCATTGTCTGGCTTTGAACGAATGATGGGAATAACTGTTACCTTTATAATGCATTGTACAAGTAGTAAGGTTAGGCGCGTTCTACAGCATCGTGGTGCGAACCTTAGACTTCATGATTTGTAGTTTAACACACTAAACTTTAGGCCACGCCCGGCTTGGACTTATTACATATGTATGTTTCAGCTGTTGTTTTGCAGTGTATTGTAATATTGTAGAATTTACTGCCTTTGTGCTTATTCTATATTCTATTATTTTCTATTTTTGGAAGATTTCTTTTCTTATACTTGGTACACACAATGATACTTATAGTGCAATTAAAGTAATGGATTTGATGATATCTCAACTTTTTTGTTTCTCTGATTTCTGTTATTAATTAGGTATCAAATGTCAGTCACGTCAATATTTTACTAATTGAAATACTTTTATAGTAATGAAATACTCTTAAACTGGTTGAATTTAATGATATTTTGATTCTGATGACAAGATTGTATAAATCATATCACCGAATAATCTATTATTAAACTAAATATACTTAGAAGTCACAGACTTCTAATTTTCCTTAATAAACCCCAAAACAGAGGTGTTATGATGTATCGAGCAAATAAACTCCAAAATTGCCATAGTAATAGTTGCTATAGGCAATCAGTCGTTACAACAACATTTGATATTTATAGACATGTATACATATATATGGTTCAGTAAATAAATTAGAAATATCACCTTTCATTTAATGTACCGTCTAGATGTTAATGAAATACTGCTCCATTAGTACATTTGTGATTTCTGTTTAATATTCTTAATTACCGCCAGGGATATTTGCATTTATTCATTTGTATCTTCACCATTCTCCGTCTCTCATACTCGAATGGATTTCTCAATGGAATTTTTAAAGCTTGTCATTAGACGAGCTTACTAACCAAAAGAAAATCCTGAGAAGATAAGGATTAATCTAAGTTCATTTTCTAAGAGGTCTTGCCAAGTAGGCTAACTTCAGAGTATTAATATGTAATTTAATGTCCTCTTTTTCTTTTACTGCAAGTATTAAATAAAACTCCGAGGTGACTTGGGTACCGCTTGACAGAGTTTCTGCTGGATGAATTATAACTGTTGCAATTAAGGCGTGAAGCGGTTCGCTGAATAAAAAACGAGTAGAAAATGTGCCATCAACGATTTCAAGATAGTTTTCTTTCAATTGAAAAAGTACGTTTAATGAAAATTGATGGTTAGCCTGCTTAAAACATTCAGATTAACAAAGAGTCAGAAGGGTCATGATACTTGATACTCTTACCTTTTAAAGATTGAACCTGTATGTATAGATCATCTAAGTCTTCCAAATTCCACAGTCCCTACAGATTAACAAAGAGTCAGAAGGGTCATTGATACTTGATTCTCTTACCTTTTAAAGACTGAACCTGTATGTATAGATCATCTAAGTCTTCCAAATTCCACAGTCCCTACAGATTAACAAAGAGTCAGAAGGGTCATTGATACTTGATTCTCTTACCTTTTAAAGACTGAACCTGTATGTATAGATCATCTAAGTCTTCCAAATGTCAAGCTTTCTTCTCTGCAGAATATATTTATATTTCATAACAATTGTCCGATAACCAATCAGAAGCTTATAGAATGATGTATGACAGATATTGTCTAATGACCAATTAGAGACTTTTAGAATGACATATTACAGTTGTAGTCCAATGACCAATTAGATGTTGATATAACGATATATTGTACAATGTTCAATCAGTAGTTTTTGGAATGACATATAACAACTGTAGTCCATGCTCAATCCGTAGTTTGCAGAACGATATATGATGCATATTGAGAAAACTACATTATTACCTTATTACACAATTTATCCTTCGTTTTCAGGTAAGATATTTTACCTTATTACAATGTTTACCATTCATTCTCGGTTAAGAAACATTACCCTTTTACTGAATTTATCATTTGTCCTCAGCTAAGAAATCATACTTTATTACAGGGTTTACCATTCGTCTTCAGTTGAGTTGCAGTTTATAGAATATTCTTCATTAAGTAATACTAAATATAAGATTTTTCTTAAGGTTTTTATTTCTTTATAGCATAAGAAGGAAACATATTTATGGAGCTCTGGAGATTATTTGATATAATTAATTTGTAAATTGCTACACATTATGACTTTATGATCTGAAATGACATGTTGAAGCAGCTGCACATTTGGCAATGTTGAAGGTCTAGGCTTCTGCTGAGAACACATTGGCATATCTCTTGCATAATATCCATTAGTGTTAATAGCATGTCTCTACAGTTCAGGGTCCTTGTTGCCACTATTCATATTTTGCAACGTTATCTACTGAAAACACTATACGGTTACTTTAATTGAGTGGGATTAACATTTGAAATATAAAATCTAATTTTTAAAATTAAGATGAGAATTGTAGCCGTCCAGAGGGCGTAGGTGGCTGATGTCTATCTGTTTGTCACGAACTATATTAAATGGGGTTTTGCACAAATATATATGCGAACTAGTACGATTTACAAAAAATTTGTTGTTAAGAAGTCATGTTTATTAAGAGACACGCAAGTTGTTACTTCTCGTTCAACATGTAAGTCAAATGTTTTTGTAATTCCTGCATATTTACTCTCTGTATTCTTCACTTTGTGAAAAGTTGAACTTGTCTACCTTACCGTAGGAAGCGGTAAGACCATGGCCTGACCACTTTTTCATGGCATGTATAGCTACAACTTATGTATTAAAACTTGCTTCTTTTAATTCAATACACGACGTTGTGTGTATGTGCAGTATTTGTAGTTAAAATATCTCAATATTCAATCTCATAGCATTAATTGTTTAAACATTTTCTGGGGGGCATGATCTTAGACAGCCCTAGAAATGGCATGCTTTGCACACATCGTGTGTCACGTTGTTTGGCTGTGACAACGGCCTGACCACTCCAAAATTGCTTCCTACGGCAATGTCTACAGTTCTAATCTGTGTGTCACGTTGTTTGGCTGTGACAACGGCCTGACCACTCCAAAATTGCTTCCTACGGCAATGTCTACAGTTCTAATCTGTGTGTCACGTTGTTTGGCTGTGACAACGGCCTGACCACTCCAAAATTACTTCCTACGGCAATGTCTACAGTTCTAATCTGTGTGTCTTGATTTGCATGTGTCTACAATAACGTCGTCATAGGTCTGTTACTGTATAGCCACACGTTCATCTTCCTATGCATTTCTACAGTACTATCGCCTGTCTGTCTGTGAAGATACATATGACTGACGAACCAATGAATGACATTTAACAGTATATGACTAGTCATTTGGAAACAACACACCAAATGAGAAAACAGAATAGAGTTAAAACTACATAGATGCAAAACATATTTAAAACTCTCGTTAGATAATGCTTAAGCTATATATATATTGAAATACATTAAGGCTTTAATCATTATTGATCTGTTAATGTGAATGATATATATATATATATATATATATAATTTTATACATTTCTTGCCTCTTTTTTGTATTAGACTTACAGGGAAATGAACTCGTTTCACCAGAAAGAGTTAGAGCAAAATTCATTAGGCTAATAATTTCATATAATTATTTCCATGCACAAACGTATTTATCATAATAAAAAAATCAAGTTTAAGTTACGCTATGTAAGTTTTAAAACTGTACTAAATAAGAGCGAATTATCAGATTCACAATGCATGAACATATACTGTTTTCTAACACCTGCCACATGAGCCATCCCAGAATCTTTTAGTACTGAGCCTAAGATGGCCAACAGGAGGGTCATTACGGAAATATGGTGATTTAGGGTTACCTCATTACATCTCAATGAATGAAGCTCGCAACTTCTAAAACAAAATAAACTAAATATTACATGATGAAATCTATATGGATTGTACTATGGTGGTACCATACTGGTCATTATATGATCCTTCTGATATTTACTCTTCATTGTAGAAATAGTATTTTTAGTATGAAAATCGCTAGGGAAGTCATCTTGTAATGCATCGTGCATCTGCTTCAACTTCAATACTGCATCTTTGGGCTATATACTGTGCCGTTAGTTTTACAAAATATTGAAACTAATGATTTCTTATATATGATTCTAATCTACTCGTTTGGAGGTAACGATACTATTGTGCCCATAATTTTTAATGTTTTGCTGTCAATACAGTAATCATTTGACGAATCTCCGATGCAGCTGGCATGTCAAGTTGATTGGAATATATTCGTATAAGTTATTCCCTCATCCGATCTGGACACACGGTTTAGCTTAATCGATACTTAAACCATCACATTCACAAACACATCAAGAAATTTCAAACGTGTTTCATTGCTTCATCGTTTCACTTTACATTTACAACTTAATTTCTCCATGTTGGCTCTCATGGTCTCAGGTCAGGTCACGGGTCTGGTCCAGCAACCTAGACCTCGAGAATAGTGCCAAACACCTTCTTTTTTTCTCTAATTAAAACAACCTAAACCTTTTCGGAATGACTCTTTTTCTTTTATACACATCAAGATATCGGACTGGTGTTAAAATAATTTCTGAGACTTTGGAATTAAAACCTTCCTAGAATCGAACTCACTTAGCTATGACAGTGTAAATAAGGGGGTGTCGTGTTACACTATAATAGTGCGAAGGCCCATTTTTAACACTGTGTGCAATTTGCCAAATATCTGATGGAATAGGCCGTCACGCCTGCTGGAAAACAACCGCACTTGTTCAAGCATACATGGACCCAGAAGCGAGTAATTTTGAGTGATGGGCTGGTGTTCCAAATTAATACTTCTAGTGAGTGATCTTTCACTTCTTCAGCACATTACTCACAGTGGATTAAGTTACAAATTGGTGAGCTGAATTGTTTTGGACACTCAAAACACCAGTACGGTAACAAATAACCTTTCCTCTTGAATGACTTTGAGGCTCTTTCCTTCTGGTATCTTTTCTGCAACTGGCAGCATTGCATTTTAGCATATGCAGGAAAATCCAGTTAGGGTTGTCCTAATTTTTAGCTCCGTACTGTCTTGAGACTTTTGGTAATTAAGTGTTTATGCACATAGAATTATATATGCGCATATTTTAAGAGCTCATCGTGAGAAGGTAGTTTTCGCTACCTAATATCATCCACGTGATTAGTTGGTGTTTTTGTGATGATATATCAGGTTGAAGTACCTAGTGTTTTTGTGATGATATATCAGGTTGAAGTAGCTAGTGTTTAGCTTGTAAATCATGCTGAAAAAATCTAATATTTTCCATATGTTATATAATATCGCTTAGAATGCCAGTGATATTTCAGCTTGATCATCATTTATTTATTTAACAATAACGATTAAAAGCATGCTTATGTTCTTTTTTTTTAGAATGGTGGTAAAATAGGCAATTTTCTATGTGTGTAGGATATTAAAAGGCAAAATACGTGAAAGGAAAAAAATATTATTTAGGCAAATAAAGTATTAATTATTATTCACATAATAAATTTCATAATAAATTACATGTGATAAAATGTTTTTATTATGCAATTTGGACAGTTTTAGTTTACAATACATATTAATAACACAGCTGTGATAGCTATTAAACCTGATGGTATGTTTGTCATGTTTAAATATTAAACTGAAAAATACGTTAATGAGCATACGTTTAAGCTTTATAACATTCTGTTTATGAAAATTTGTGTTGAATGTAAAAATGAAATATTTTTACGGTGCCTTTCCTGGGCACTGAACTTCAATACTTTTACCATTAAAACATTTAACAAGGCAGATTTTCTGACGTTTATGCTTTGTTCTTCCAGAGTTTATTGTACGTAAAACGATTAGTCTGGTTATTACCTTGTCAGTATGATAAACTAAATCGACGTACCTAGTATACAAACATTATCTATCAGACTTTTGAAAACCATATTTTTAAATGAAAATATTTAGAAGTTTTGTCCAATATATCTTGTTTGTAAATACCTCTTATATAGTGTGCGTTCTTCTTGCTAATATAGTATGTATGACAATACCTACGCAGCTAAGTCTCAGACGCTCTATCACCGCTACCATTACAACAACGAGTTAAATATTTAATAATATAATTTCATTTATCATTACAATTATTGTCACGTATCCGTTCAACGCATGTGAAAACAGAGGGCTCCCAGAGGGAGTTCAGATGATCCGAACGCCCAACCCTTTAATAATATAATTTCATTTATTATTACAATTATTGTCACGTATCCGTTCAATGCATGTGAAAACAGAGGGCTCCCAGAAGGAGTTCAGATGATCCGAACGCCGAACCCTTCCCCCCATGTTACTTTCCGAGGGCCCTAAGGGAACATTGCCAGGTTCGATGACAATCGGTCCTGCAGTTTGACAGGTATCAACGGACACATACACACATATATAGTCTTCTATCAAATAATGGCTTAGAATTAATTAATATAAATATTAGCAACGTCAGATCGTTGGACTATCGCTGAAAAAAACAACAACAATGAAATACAATAACTTACAGAATCGGCAAGGAACTCGTATAGATGTTATGATTACACTCAAATATTGAGGCAACGTCAGCTGAAAACTCGATTGTCAAGCTAACAAAAAGATAACGGGTTTTAAATGATATAGAACATACGTATAAGTTACAGATATAATTAAACATAATGCGATGAACATTTTAAATCTTATGTATTTTTGAATTTTTAACCTCTTAAACGGAAGTAATCTATTATATTTATAGATTCTCTCCAAGAATCAAATAATTCAAATACACTTTTCATGTTCCATTTTTCTTGGAAGCTGTGATTAATAATACAGCATTTTTACGTTAACAATACAGTATCAACGTTTTACATTTTTTATAACACGTCTTTCACCAAACATTCACAAAGGATAAGTTGTATTATTTAGTGATAAACGAATAGTAGAAAAACTTTTTAAATTTAAACCACTTTTATCTTCTTGATACATTTTTATATCAAATAACGTATTCACCATATTCAAGTCCTTTTTGTCTTTGACATAACTATTTTAAATACTGTAAGGTTCTCTGAAATATTTTACAATCACTTTTCTTCATTGTTTTAACCATCGTGGTTTCAGTTTTATATATTCAATCATGCTTTGAATACAAAATGCCTGAAACTCAAACGCAACCAATATCAGTATTATCAAAGTTACATATATTTTGACAATAATTTATTTGAAATATTTTACTATTTAAGATTAATGAATATTTCCAAAAACTTGTTGTTTTCGTCCCGTTACTTTTCTTTTCTCAATTTTCAGTTGGTTACTATATTTTTCTTAGAAGTTTTTTAAGCCACCACATTTATTTCTAAATATGAAATAGGTTATTGTTTCTCTTCAAAAGTTCAATGGCCAATCGCAACTGTTCCCTAAGACAAAACTGTTACTGTTTGTTTTTAAACATTTGATAACTTAGGCGCATTTATCCCCCCCCCCCAAGTAGGTAGTTTTCTTTTTAGAAGTTCATAAACCAAACGCATTTATCTCATAAGAAAAGATAGAAACTGTTTTCTTTTCATAAGTTCGATAACCAATCGCATTTATTCCACAAGAAGAAATAGCGCATTATAGAAGAAACCCGTCTAGCAGAAACGTCGTTATAAGAATTATTTCATTGACCGGCTGTTTAAGGACATTTGGAATCACAATCTATCAAGAATGAAAATCATTAGAGAATGCGTCTTCCAATAGAGAAATTGTGGCTGCCAACCAGTGATAGTAAACTGGGGGGGGGGGGAAATACGATTGGGCAGTCAAACACTTCTCTAATTAACTGAATCCTTAAAGGGTTCAATCATGTATAAACATAATGTGCGAAGGACATCACAAAACTCGTCATATGGTAGTTGAAAATCATCAGTAAAACTACTTGTCTGCTTTGCAAATAAGAAAACATAGTTTCAGTAGTATTTGGGATTCAAATCTTATATAGTAAATGACTGAAAACAAATATTGTGGTCTAACGAGTCGCATTTCACACTTGTCAGTACTGGCCTTAGGTTGAAAATTTATAGAAAATCCCATACGGCACTTAATTCTGCATGCATTGTTTTCTGTTACTGAAGAAAGTGTAATGGTGTGGGGTACATTCTTGTAGGTAGAGCTGAGGTCTTGGATCCTTCTGGAAAGCTAAATTACATTCAGCGCGTATCCGAAACTTATTGCCGATCTTATCCATTACAAAATGCAACTATCCGCTACACTGGCCTTTCCCTAAATTTATTTAAGAGACACGACGGTAACTTTCAAATGAGCATCTTTGGAATGTATACTATATTGCATTGGTAATCCTTTGCCGACGAATGTCCATTACGATACGTGTGCTACAACCGTATAAAACGCCATGTTGAACTTATGCTTTGCTGAGCACTAGCTATTATCACAGCGAAAAGTGGTCCAAATCCATATTAAATGTGTGTGTGTGTGGATCCTAATAAAGTCATTATACAGTGTACAAGTAGTTCTAATTTTTAGGTCATTACATACCGTCAATAAGAATAGAAGGTATGCAACTTCCACACAGTGACATAGACACCAACCAAATCTTAAAAGCTAATATTTTTCAGAGAAATACCATTAAAAATTTTCAAAACCTGAAAGAAAAAAGTCTTAGAACTGCAGGAGTGAAAAGAAATTGATAAATGTTTTTCTCGCAAATTTTTTTTGTAATATAGGTTTGTTTCAGAAATGTTTGCAAAGATACACAAGGATTATTTGCACTAGCCGCCTCTAATTTTGAAGCGATGGACTAGAGAAAAGGCAGATAGTCAACAGAATCCACCATCAACTCTTGAGCTACTCTAACTGAATAACGGAAGTTGGGCGTCATTATCATAACGCACACACAGCCCTAAAAGGAGGAACGCGATTTGTTTCCCGGCAAGTAAGACGCGAACCTTGAATCTCCGGATCTAAATTTAGGGGCATTAATCACAGCGATACGTGCACGCTAGAAGAGCGAACTTATTAAATAAGTATGGAGATTAACTTTTCTTTCATATAGAACGAATATCAGGGAAGAAACAGGATAATGCAGGTACATAAGAACATGGGTGAAAGAAAGCATGAAGAGGTATTACTTGGTTGCTTAGAAACCAAGGTAGCAAAACAAGGAAACTAAGAGAATAAAGAAGAGATAAGCTTGTATTTATTCCAACGATGGCATTTTGATTTGATTGGTACACACGTAGAAAATCCATACATCAACGGGAGATTGTCATAAGATTGGTAACGCCCTCAAATCATCTGAGTAGAGACAAACTATGGGAAGTGGTGCGTTAGAGTTTCCATGGTAGTTATCAAACAGCTTTCTATACGTGTATGAGTTACCTTCACATTCCTACTTAGATCCAACACATACAGATTTTTGCTCACAATGATATATTAAACCGATCAATGTGTAATTTGTTGTTATTATAATAATGTTACAGTAGAACTGTATTAGTTTCCATCGTCAGTAGTATAGAGACCATTAATTAATATAGCTTAGTTAAACTTTAAGTAAATAAAGAAGTTTTACGATTAACTAAAGTTCGTTTCTCTAAAGCCAAATCCATGTAGCGTTCAAATAATTTATTGAAGCAAACTAAACCCGGTGTTATGATAACCCGACTGATGAAAGCTCTTCACAAGAAACCACTTCATTGTTAATAGCTCTGTCTCAACAAACTCAGAAGTATATATATCACAGTTTTATTTCTTTGTTGGGTAATAACTTTAAAAGATTTAAATGCAGATTTTCTTCATCTTCTGATGAATTATTTAAAACTTCCATCGACTCTCGGCGTTATCTATTAACAACCAAACAAAAATTATCATGATTGTGCACACTACAGACTAGCCAATTTAGGAGCACTGGTTTTAGCAGTGGGGTCACAGTGATACTTCCTTTAAATGCTCAGCGTCTAGTCACAGTTTTTTTAGCAGTTCCAGGTTTATTAATAACATCTATGAAGCGTTTCTTATGGGTCTTAATAGTTCCAATATAATGATACAAGAAACGGTTTAAACAAAGGAAGCCTGACTTAACGAAGAGATCATCAGTGCATATTTTTTGTATTTTAGAAATTACAATCTCATCGTCATAAGCTAATTAATTAATCAATAGTTTCATTTATTAATAATGAGATTAGAATGGGTACTCATCACGATGATATTTAGTTTGACAGGTAATTTGACATCCGTATTAAACATTTTACCAAAATTTTATTTCGTGATATTTACACTATACCATAGATTGTTATCAGGTTTTTAAATGCTCACAACGACAACAAATTTCTTATGTTTTAACAGTTACGGTAAGTTTCATTCCTAGGTAAGATATTCGCGTGTTTAAGAGAATATACAAGTTGAGTTTTTGTATATGTATAACATTAATAAAACAAGTTTATAATTTTGTTTTTACCATTCGTTTAATGACGTAACTGCAAAATACGCTATCACCTCGAGACTTCAAAACCAGTTGTCTTTGAACGACTGTTTGATGAATTGTTTACTTTGTTCTTGGATGACCTAAAAAATATCATTATATTTTACGTTCTGACTCCAGGAAGCTTGTCGTACTTAATGGTCAGTAGTTGATGAGTGCTTACTTGAATTCGGTGTATAAACGTACTTTCTAAAAAAATGATTAGAGCTATAAAATATTTCCGAAATATCTTTAAGGAGTAAGAGAAATGTGAGTGGTCGAAAGTAAGTTTTAAGTTATTATAAGATAATTTTATGACATTTGTTATATATTTGGATATTTTCTAAATTATTCCGAGACTTCAAAACCAATTTTCTTTGAACGTTTGATAAATTGTCTACTTTATTCTTGGATCACTAAAAAAATATCATTATATTTTACGTTCTGACTCCAGAAAGCTTGACGTACTCGAATGGTCAAACACCATCGTTTTTTATCTCTCTGTATTAATTTCTACCTGTTTTGTTTTATATAGAGAACTGAACCTCAAACACAGCTACACTTGATGTTCGAATGACTTCGCACTCACCATACATTTATATATATATATATTCACTAGCCTGTCATTTTTCTGCACTTTTAAACTGAGATATACAACTAGTAGAAAAATTATATGTAATGGGATTTAGTATCTGGTTTCATCGGCACCACATAATTATGTTAAAATCCAACATTACCATCAAGATACAAATCATATACAAGAAAAATAAAGATAAAATCTCAAGAACCATTCAGAGCTATGGTAAAGGGGTAAGAAACATATAATTTTAATTTGTTCTGTCAAAGATATTCCCGCTTACCTGAAGAAACTCAGAGCCTTAAAACGATGTTTTCTGATTTAAATCTTTTGCCAACTTTACATTTCCCCTTACCTAATTTAATTTTACTTCTGTTTGTTGTAAGCCGTTTGTTTTGGTTAGTTGGATATACTAAAAGTTCCCGTATTGATATCAGGCAGTACAATAGTTTTGTATTAGCCTGCTAAGAAATTTGGGAAAACAAATAATGTCTACTTACAATTACTTTCAATTGTGTATTACATAATGCGTTTTGTGCAACAAAATTAGTCCTGAAGTTTCGAAAATAGGGATCTAGGTGCTTGTTAACACTTTCTAATTGCTGTTTCTATGTCGATTGTGTTATAAGCTAAAGTAAAAAGCACATTTTTCTTATTATGAACGAAGCATTATAAAATAGCATTGAACAATGTCGGTTTAACTAAATTATAGGCAATACTATTTTGAATAGCATATACACAATATCAGTTTACAAACAATACTGGTTTAGTTAGTATTTGAACAGTATCGGATTAACTAGCATTTATACAATACCGGATTCGTTAATGCGCAAACAATACCAGGCTAACTAGCATATAAATAATATCTGTTAAACTAGCGTTTTAAACAATACTGAGTAATCCAGTGATATGTATCAGTTTAACTAGCACACATACAACGTTAGTTTAACTAGCATATAAAGAAAACTAATTTAATTATCATGTTAACGACACTTGTTTAGCGAGCATTTAAACAGTAAAAGTTTAACTAGTATGTAAATAATATCTGTCAAACCATTGTTTAAACAATAGCTAATGACATGTATCAGTTTAACTAGGATATATATATATATATATAATTTTAGCTTAACTAACATGTAAACAGCATTAGCTTGACTAGTGTGTGAATAATATTATTTTAATCATCATGTAAACAATTCTAGTTTAACTAGCATGTAAACAAAACTAATTTAATTACCATGCAAACATTGCTTGTTTAACTAGCAGGTAAACAAAACTAATTTAATTACCATGCAAATATTGCTTGTTTAACTAGCATGTAAACAAAACTAATTTAATTACCATGCAAATATTGCTTGTTTAACTAGCAAGTAAACAAAACTAATTTAATTACCATGCAAATATTGCTTGTTTAACTAGCATGTAAAAAGTATCACCTTAACTAGAATTTAAACGACATCAATTTATTAGCATTCAAATAACATCAGCTTCACTAGTTCGTAAACACTATATTTAAAAGGCATGCGAATAATATCACTTTAACTAACATTTAAGAAATACAACAATAGCTTCACTAAAGTATAAACAATATCCTTTAACTAGTATGTAAGCAATATCTCTTTAATTAGTAGATAAACAAAACCAGTTTAATTAGCATGCGACTATCATTTTAAACACTGCCAGCTTCAGTAGTAAATAATATCAATTTAAATGCTAAGTTCAAATTATAGTTTAGTGGGATATACTCATGACTAACCACTTTTGAATTAACTTACTTTTATATAAAAGATATAAACATCGCTTCAATAAAACTAAGTATTAAGTAAATCTAATTGAACATTAAATCACCCAGTTATTCTAGATTTGGAGAGATAGCGGAGTGAAATTAAAACATTATTCTAATTTTTTTATTAGTGTTATAAACTAGGCTACATTTAGTTACTTTTTCTGCTCGAAATTAGCGGAAATTAGATGCAAGGTTTCTAGTCTTTAGAATTTTTTTTTTAAATCAACAGAACAGAATATTGTTAGATGTTATTGCTTTTTTCTGAAAAAACAACGACATACTTCTTTAGCTCTAGGCAAACTAATTTTCTTCCTCTATTTGTGCTATAGGGAGATACAAATAGATTTGTTTTTTCTGCAAAGCACGCCATGTAATCCCTGCATTTCGTCGAGGAAGCTAATATCTTGTGAGTTTGCGTCGAATGCCTTTCGCAACTCACACGTCAGTCTACCAAACGCAAGCAACCGACAAGAGAGCGTGACATGAACCTTCGTAAATGAAGCTCGATGCAAACTCTCGTGACACGAGCAGCCAAGTATTGGAGTTCCGAAGTAGCACTTGCGACACACATGCCAATCGACCATATCAGAGTTCCAATCACCCAAGAAAGCTGTCTGCCTTATAAACACTCAACCTGGCCTGACGACAAGATTTGTAAAAATTGAAATCTTTCACATAAAACGTATATATTTTTTTTTCTGCTCGGGCTTGAATATTTCCTTATTAAGTTAACATATTTAAAGTTTTCTATCTAAATTTTCTTTCAAAAATAATCTGAAAACACATTTGACATTTGTTTTTTTTGACTGTATTTTTTAGATATTTATTGATTGTATTCCAATCTTAAACAACTTAGGTAATAAGTGAACGAAAATCCGAACTATGAAAAAAAATTATAAAAACATGATTAATTTCCTCGATCCAGTTCAAAATAACTTTATCGTAAAATATAATTTAATAACCGTAATACCAAACGTATAGAAAGAAAATTATAAGACTCGTATAACAAAGGCGTAATTTTGTTACTTCCTTAATGTTTTTTTTTTTTCACTTACGTTGCCTCTAATGCTAATTTAGGTTATAAAGTAATATTTTTCTCAAAATCGAAAAATGGTGAAAATCATTTATTCCAAATCTAAAGAATAAAATACCAGTAAAACAGAATAAATAATATCACATATTTTTTATTTGAAAATGGAACTAATTTTGCTGTAGTGTAAGTTCATGCCGTTCCATTGTGACTATGGAATTGGCAGATATTCCAAATAGACAAGCCTCCCTAACACCTTTATCTTTTTCTGGTTGGGGAAAAATGATATTAAGATAACCATAATATGATGAACGACTTATATCGTTCAATCTCTGATTAGATAATCCATATGATTTTGTTTTCAGTAACATAATATCAACACATAAACAACCTAGAACACGAACTGTATCTTTTATAATCGTTTATCAATTAATATATAAATCAATAATTAAAAGGTTTGCTACAACTTTCACGATTAGATGTAGAGATTCTAATTCTCTACTTTCAGACGACTAAAGCATAGTCGTTTCTTATCCACAAAGTCAAACCTGAGATATATTAAATGTTTTTTCTAATCTTTTTTGTGATATTTTCCAGAGAAATGATATAACTGGGAGAGAAAAACAAACAACAGTTGTTGTGAGGTGTTTGATATTGCAGGCAGAATGAAATGATGCATTTTCTACATCAAATATTCAGAGTTCTTCACAGTAATCAGAATGTCTAAATGGAGTGGTAATACATCAAAGATTCAGAGTTTTTCTCAGTAATCAGAATGTCTAAATGGATTGGTAATACATCAAATATTCAGAGTTCTTCACAGTAATCAGGAAGTCTAAATGGATTGGTAATACATCAAATATTCAGAGTTCTTCACAGTAATCAGAAAGCCTAAATGGATTGGTAATACATCAAATATTCAGAGTTCTTCACAGTAATCAGAATGTCTAAATGGATTGGTAATACATCAAATATTCAGAGTTCTTCTCAGTAATCAGAATGTCTAAATGGAGTGGTAATACATCAAATATTCAGAGTTCTTCTCAGTAATCAGAATGTTTAAATGGATTGGTAATACATCAAATATTCAGAGTTTTTCTCAGTAATTAGAATGTCTAAATGGAGTGATAATACATCAAATATTCAGAGTTCTTCTCAATAATCAGAATGTCTAAATGGATTGGTAATACATCAAATATTCAGAGTTTTTTTCAGTAATCAGAATGTCTAAATGGATTGGTAAAGCGCAATAATAAACAATAAATTTTTCATGAATATCGAACTGATACTATAAGGACAAAAAGCAAATAAAACAATACATTTTTCAGTTAGCTGACAAGGGAAATATTTTTTTTCTGTTTTTTTAAAGCTAAATTCTTTTTCCAGCTAAAATAACGTTCTGAATATATTTTTAATTTCTAAACTATAATGGTGAAGAAATCCGTTGCAGCCTCGACCTGTAACTTGTTTAGATGTTAAACTAGACAAAATTAAAAATTTAATCAATTTGTGACTGATGTGGCTCTCTCTAGCTGCCCTTCCCCAGTGGCACAGCGGTATGTCTGTGGACTTACACCGCTAGAAACCGGGTTTCGATACCCGTGGCGGGCAGAGTACAGATAGCCCATTGTGTAGCTTTGTGCTTAACTTCAAACAAACAAACTCTCAAGCTGTTGGATTAATGATATATTCTGTAACTGTAAGTATCTGAGAATACATCTTATTAGCCTAACGTTATATATATAGTACGTGCAAAACTAGAGCCTACTTTTAAGAATTTTAGGTAGTTACTGGGATAACTCAAAACTATAAAAAATAAGTTAAATTCATTTAGGTCATTTCCACGTCAATACGATAATTTTGATACGCTTTACTTATAATGAAGCCGTATTCGGTTTAAAGAAACTTCAAAAACAGATAAAAAAAAAGCTAGTCAAACCAACAATAAATTAAGTAACGGATGAACTAGTATGCGTAGATGATGTCCAAGGACAATGATTTAACGATATTTCTACGACGTCTTACATGTACATCACTAGGTATAAACGAATTGATATCTATATGTGAATATTTATAAGAATGGACACAGCTGTGCACATATTTTTCGCTTCTGAGACATTCATGATTTAAATGTGGTGTTACTTCTTACTTAAACATCACTCTCGTCTACTATTAGTTTCCTATATGTGTCTTTAATATATTGCTGCACGTAAGCTTTTTTTATAGCTAAGATTAGTACGACACAAATGGTTTATTACAATGGTTCTAAACTAAGTCTGTAGAGAAAGTACTTCATAAACGACGGGTTATAGTCTAAAGATGAAGTAACAGTATTCAAGATTATAAGAACGTGGGATTTAATTTGGAAATTTATAGTGTTAAAAAAATCATAGTTAACATTGAGAGTGCTAATGAAGTTAACGTTACTATGTTTTTTGTGTATGAAAAAAAATTCTAATTATTAATCCCTATTAGCAGCTATTTCTAAACTAATAAATAACCAGCGATACGTAACTGTCATAGTTAAGATTTTGAAATCTGCCCTTTGAATATATATATGACAGACAAAAAGTTAGTTGCCGAGTAGTATACTAATTGATTTTTGAAATTTTTTATCTGTTTCGATTAACAAGAGCTAGATAGGGTTGAATCCTGTATCTGAAGCCAAAAGGTTTGGAGGTGTTTTCTGACAAAAAACAAAACCAAAAAAAACGTGTATATTCTAAAAAATATATTCTTATTTCCAAGCATCCTGGCCAGTTTCTCTTCAGAAGATGATAAATATAAGACCCCCCACCTCCACCCCGGTCAGTTTTACAGAAATTTGACACTTTATACGTGACGTTAGTAATGCACGTAACTAATTTTGAGATCAATTGTTCGGTTAACCTTGTATGTTATCTTGACAGTAAAAAAACATAGTCAGTTGTGCATCTACATTTATACTGATCTGATTTTTCCCACTTTTACATTAATAATATGTGCAGTGTAATGTTGATTTGTGACGAAAAATTTATCAAATTAGTCAGCGTATACAATTTCAATCCTCCTTTGTACTACTTAATAGTGTAATTTATACATAGAACTTAAACGTACCCATACTTTTTAATTTCGTTTTGAGCCATTTTTGGCCAGGGCAACAGTAGAATAATGCTGCTATAGTTTGTTTTTAATAAAATATGTAAAATATTCGTGTTCTAAAATCACGTTTTATTGACTTCAAATAGACCTGATCTGACTCGTCTCTTCTTTATTTATAAACAATGCATAGACACTGTACCATTTATATATAAGTATGTATTTTCAGGACGTACACATTGTATTGCTATCTTGAGTATAGTCAATCAGAGATAGTACTTGCCATTGCATTTTAGATACGCTTATTAAATATGCTTGTTCATCCTATCTGTATTAGGAATTGATAGCAAACGATTGATTGAGTAGACAAAGTTTGATTGGTATAACTATATTGAAAGAACACATGGCATTTTTCCAACGTTCGTAATAAGCTTTAAATATTAAAATATATTGAACAGTAGTGGATATAAATTGTGCAAAAATGCTGTTCATAAAAGTATTTTTGTTAGAGAAACCTCTGTTTTTATACTATTGAAAATTTGTAAACAGAACAATCGAAGTTTATTTGATTACAAAATAAATTTCATTGTAAAAAAATGAAGTGTGTATAGAGTGCACAATAACTGGTGAACATGCCATCATTAAAGGTTCTGGTAACTTTTGTATACTTTACTGTAAAGTAAGTCATAAAGTATGTTGGTTATGACTGAAATGAATCAACTTTGAAAGATTAGCATGTTTCAGTAGTTCGAAGTTGGAAAAAAATGGCAAAATGTTGTTTAACTAACCTTGTAATTGTTGTAAAGTTATCATTTTCAACAACTAATTAAGTCTCATTAAATTAAGGAAAAACATTGAATAATATTTTGCAAACTAACTTTAGTTTAATTTCTACATTGCAAAGTGTTAAACAAATGTACTAGTCAATAAGCTGTCAAAGTTTGTCCACACAATTAGCAATATAAATATAATTGCAGATGGTATATAGCCCAAAGAATCAATGTGCTATGTTAGATTTAAAGAAATATGTCCTAAATATACTGAAATTTGTCCATCATAAAACGTAATAAACGAGAAACATTAGAAATTTGAAATAAATGAAAAAAGTTGTGACTTACTCACAAAAGATAACCTCTGATGATCAGTTTCACCCTAGAAAAGTAGAATTAACACTCTATTATGCTTGCCAGTGCCTTATTTTGCTTTGTAGATTATAAGATATTACGTTTTATGTCATTATGATAGCACTTAATAACTCTCGTTGTATTTTTGATTGGTCATATGTTTATATGTATCATAAACAGCCACTAATTTGTGACCAAACTTTAATTTGACTGGTGCTGTCACCTGGCTCTTTCTGGAGAAAAAATTGACCAAGTAAGATATCGCTTTTTGAAACATGAATATAACAGAAAACATCTTCAAGCCTTTTGGCCTCAGACACAAGATTAACACCTGACTTAGTTCTTGGACTAAAATGTATTCTACACAGAGGAGATTTAAGTGGGCGAACTAACTTTTGGATCACCCTGTCCATAAAATATGTTTTAAAAGTATTAATATCTGTGGACCTGAATAATTGAAATATATTGTTGGCTTAATTTAAACAATTAAGTCTTAAAGCTGCTGGTTATATTGATTTATGTAATAGGTATTTCTGATGTTAATATTGAAACGTCAACATTTGAATGGAGCCTATCTCCGGTTAATGTATTTGAGTACAGTTTATCAGCTGTTAAAAGTTTTATGAACTGAAATAATGTAATGAGTTTTCTTTGTTTTATTATTTTAGTAAAACCTAACATGTATGCAAAATTTTGTGTTTTTGTGAAATATTAATACACCAAAGGTTATGGGAAGATGTTAATATTAATACACCAAAGGTTAT